>NW_025946487.1:0-301 GCF_000764305.2 Hyalella azteca
ACTGAGCAGCAACTGTAGCTCCTAGATACTGAGCAGCCACTGTAGCTCCTAGATACTGAGCAGCAACTGTAGCTCCTAGATCTTGAGCAGCCACTGTAGCTCCTAGATACTGAGCAGCCACTGTAGCTCATAGATACTGAGCAGTAACTGTAGCTCCTAGATACTGAGCAGTAACTGTAGCTCCTAGATACTGAGCAGCAACTGTAGCTCCTAGATACTGAGCAGTAACTGTAGTTCAATAAATTCATCAGCCAGCATCCTGCAGTTTTCAAATCTCTACGGCCGATCGCAGATCCGCATC
>NW_025946488.1:0-598 GCF_000764305.2 Hyalella azteca
TATAATCATTATTATTTATAACGTGGATACATATATTAAATTTATTGAAAAAATTTATAATATTATATATAAATGAAATATTCACCGAATAGCAAGCGCCCACAACTTCGACCGCCGCTAACGATGAACTAAAAGTTATTACAGAATTGAACTAAAAAAAGAATCGAACTAAAAAAAATATTACGGATGAACTAAAAATTATTACAGAATTGAACTAAAAAAAGAATCGAACTAAAAAAAGAATCGAACTAAAAAAATTATTATGGATGAACTAAAAATTATTACAGAATTGAACTAAAAAAGAATTTAACTAAAAAAATTATTACGGATGAACTAAAAATTATTACAGAATTGAACTAAAAAAAGAATTGAACTAAAAAAATTATTACGGACGAACTAAAAGATTATTGCTGAATTTCAGTAACAATTCACACTAGGGATAATTTATCAATGTTTATGGGTTTTCAGGTTTTTTTTTGTTAATGAATCAATATATTGAGCTTTACAAACTTGATGATAACATTAGTCAAAGTTATCACTTATCGCTGTTAAATTTATTGTTATTGTGTAGAAAGGTTGGAAGGCAGCAAACCACGGC
>NW_025946489.1:0-229794 GCF_000764305.2 Hyalella azteca
TGAAATTGTAGCTCTACGGGCGCGGTTAAATTTATCCATGGCCACCGGCCACGGGTGAAGAAACCCATGGCCATTGGCTACGGGTGAAATTAACCATGGCCACGGGTAAAATTGACCCTCGTTGATGGGTGATTTTTGCTCTTGTACGGGTGACTCCTGCCCATTATTCCAGTCTGGGCGACAGATCTACAATGACAATGGCGAAATTTTGAGCTTGAAAGGGCGATCTTGGCGACATGACTGACACGTTGTCCACAGTGGGGTGTATCGGGAATAATATATGAACTGTAAATTTTAGAATTCCATCCTGCACTGGGGAGCCAAGGGGGGCGCCAGCCTGAAAAAGTTTGGGAACCACTGGCCCGAGTGGCACTGGGATAGAGTCATAATGAAGTTAGTGAAATAGCCAATTTTAAATTTTGGTTGCCTTATTTTGAAGAAACATAAATGAGAGTTGATGCTTCCCATTCCTGAACCATTATCAAGTTTGTTATTGCCGTCCGGGCGTCATTATTGGTGCCATAATAACTCACTTGGCATTTGGCAATAACTCAGTCAAGATTCATCTGTCATCAATATCATTCAGGAACTGAAAAAGTCTCATTTGCACATCTGACTGAATCAGACTGATCAGAGATTCTGAGTGATCTGACTGTCTGACATGAGAATGATGAGAACATGAGATGATGATTGATGAGACATCATCATCATAGTTTCCTCCCCAAAAATTTCATGCAAAGTAAATTGTACGATGTACATTAAAACATCTTATGACCTTAGGTTCATTTCCACTTTCAAGTTTTTGTCTAGTAGCTACTAGCTAGGTAGTTTATGCTATGCTTCAAACATTCAAGTTTCAGCTTCAACTTTCCAAATTCCAAGTGGTTGGTTGAAGCGGTCAAGTTCAATTATTAGTAAACAACTAACATTAAAATCCCTTAATTTAAGAACGATGACAAAATATTACGAAAGATTTTTAAAATAAACACATAAAATTTCATCGATTTCGACCTACTTAGGTATTCCAGTTTCTTTACCCCGTACATTACTAACAACATGCCAAAGCGGAACGAGGTCTTCTAGACTTCTACAATGACGGTGTTCACTGAGCCAGTTCTGCGGACCATCAGTTTCAGTTGAACCTTACTGTACGCGATTTTAGACAACTAATGCAATAAATAAGGAAAAAATAAAGTTATTCGGTATTTTTGTCGTACAATGGTATGGTTATGATCTCATACATTTTTCTAGGCAGTGCGCACAAATTTTAACCTAATAACAAACAGAGCAAATGGCAAATAAATTTATTGGAAATGTGTTTCTCAAATGTGCAGGGTCGCCCAGTGCTTACAATTCAGAGTACCAAGATTAGCGCAGAGAGGCGCGGGTTCGATCCCAGCTCTGTGCGCCAGTTTCTGGTCAGAATCGGCGAGGAGGCCGGGCGGTTAAGCAAAGCAGAATTTGAATCAGTGAGTTGTGAGTTCGAGACCGCAACAAGCTGTGGATGTTCTGCGATGTTAGGAATCGGCGACAGTCCTATGGCCTAATAAACGCTGAAAACGCCATTATTATTAAACACAGAAGGACCTTAGTACAACTTCAACCATAATGTTATTTTTGGCGTGATGTGACTTGAAGCCGAAAAAACGACTTGAAGAATGCAGGAAGCGGCCGTTGAGGGCGACATATCATCACTTACCTGAAATCAACGAGAAATTTTATTAATACGATATGCAAGTGCAAAACCATAATGACACGCACCACAGAGCTAGTTCTTGAAGTCTCTTCGACGTTGAAGAATAAGCCTAGCTAGGCCTGTCGCCGATTCATGTACTTTTCGTGGCTCGTTCAAATGTCTAAAAACTGGCATATTGACTGATCTTTTCAACATTTGAAATCGTAACTGAACTTTCACTAGTTCCGTAGGGTGTTAAGCATTTCAAGACTGAATAATAATAATAATAGTAGCGGTTTCAGCGTTTATTAGGCGGTAGGCCTGTCGCCGATTCTTGACATCGCAGAACATTCACAGCATTTTGCGGTCTCGAACTCGCAACTCACTGCTACAATTCTGTTGTGCTTAATCGCTCGGCCTTCTTGCCGATTCTGACCTGAAACTGACACACAGAGCTGGGATCGAACCCGCACCTCTCTGCTCCAATACTGGTATTCTGAACTGTAACCACCAGGCCACCCACGAGCACACTGAACAACTTGAACAAGTGAACATGTGCTCTTGCATAGCTTTGTCTAGTCTTTTCATGAACCCGTTCATACTCGCAGCGTCAACAATGTCATCAAAGAGGGCGTTCCACATGTTGGTGACTCGAAACGAGGAGAGGTGTTGTCGCATGAAAGATTTGCACCGCAGTTTCTTTAGATTATAACCGTTGCCCCTGGTACAGGTTCTTATTTTAAATTCTACGAAACTTTCTGGGACCTTGCATAAACCTCAAATATTCTTGTATGCGGTACTTAATTAGTTTCGCCACGCATACCTCTAAAACAGAGACTTCTAAGCTTCGTGGTTACTCATATTTATTCATAATACTCGCCTATTAAGCCTGGTATTATACTTGTTGTGCGTCTTTGAACACTCTCGAATAAATTGTTGTCCTTTTCAAGTTTTGGAGACCACAAGGCGTTCAGCCGTTCAAAGAAAACTAAATGGGATGAGCCTAGAATCGTAACTGGGACGTTCGTTGTCGGCAAACCAGTTCTGTGCAGTCGTTCCTCAATAATTACTTGCTCGAGGCATGGAAATTCTCATTATCCAGGTTTCCGAAGTCAACTTTTAGGTGAGCATAATTTATACATATTATTGATCCGATACCTGTATCAGTTTGAAGTGGAACATATTATTCAAATTTGAGCAGGAAATTTGATGCACCCAGTTGCGGAGTTGCTTTATCCTCGTCGTGGGTACGATTCTTAAAAAAAAGGGTCCATGTTTGCGGTACGAACGAAGTCTGGTTAAGCAGGAGGTGCTCCTTACAGCACAAATCTTCAACCTAATTATAAAAAAATATAATGAATTTACCCCTGCCCACGACCTGCTGTGTTCGGACCTACAAAACCTAAATTTAAGCAGAATGGGGCCCGCTAACGAGTGGTGAGAAGGGTCGGCGTTCGCTGATGCAGATCTTTGACATTGTTAAAGTCTCATTACTGGTTATCTGAATTGGAGGATATGGGCGTCCGCGTGATGTACCTAATTGGGATTTCGGCATCACCTCCACGTTTAGTGCGCAGAGTACGATATAATCAGTACCATAGAATTTCCTTCATTCGCCCGAGAATTTTATCAGAGGAGTTCCCTCAGGAAGGTCTTCTGACGCGGGTCTGTACTCGTCAGAAGTCCCATGGTATCTCGCGCTCTCAAGTTCACTGTTGTGCACCACACCACTGAGCTCGCGGTGTCTGCGTGCGGGTCTCAGTTATTGTGTAGGTATGATTCCCTTCATTTCTCTCCCCAGTCTCTCTCGTACGGACGACCGTCGTTTCATGTGAACAATCTCTTGTACGAGGTTCTTCGTTTCTGTTGCTTTTCGGCAGTCCTGTCTGTCACTTCGAGATGCTAGCTGCTTCTTTTTTGTCAGCTTCAGTGACCTGGCTACTTGAAACCTCATGCCCCTTACGGATAAATGATTTGAGAAATTTGCAATAGTTGCTGCCGTCCGACTTGCTGATGATGTTGATTTTTGACCTGCGGTGCGAAATAGCTTGATAGAAGAGCTAGCAAACCATTCTACTAGTTCTACTACTATACCAAGTTTAATTTAAAGCCAGATGATTTTTCACCGAAATGCATGAACCTGCTGAGGAGTTATAAATCATGGGCCCGACATAAACTTTTTCGAACATTAAAAATTCCTTTTCATTGCAACTGAACCCTCAAATGTAGTGTTTTCAAACAACTGTGATTTGATTAGCATTTCAGTTAGGTGAGTTTTCTCATGAGCTGGCCAGATCGCAATAACACGAAAGAGGAGTGGAGCAAAACGTGTAACAGTAAACCGGACGCAAATTTCGAACAATCACAGGCATAATAACACAAAATCATGGGACACAACTTCGGTTGACTTCACTTCAGGTGACAACTTCAGTTGACAGTGAGGTTCGGGAATATAAAGAACAAACCTAGCACGATCCAGAATAGATCAAGATTTACCACAAAACAAGATAGTTTCGAGTCCGCGTAAAATTTCAAACATATTTCCTCCGACGAGGGGAAGAAGTTCGTCCACATCTGTTCCGCTGCATCTAAGCTAAAAGAAATCATAAGCTGAACATACTTGAGGCTCATCTTATGAGACGAGCACCTATTCATACAAGTGATTCTGATGGAGCAGTGCTGAAAATTTATTACCGTCACCCACTCTCAACTAAAAGAACGGTATTGGAGAGGTATTAAATTAGCAGGAATGCGCGAAGGCAATGATTAAAAAAAAATAATTCTTACTCATCCCTGTGAAGCAAGAAAAATTCTTTGCAAATTTAAAAAAAAAACATGAATTGTATGAAAGATTTTCTGAAGAAAGGCTCGGGAAGACTTCAAAACAAGAAATACTAGAGATCTATGAGACTCCCTCAAGTGCTCACATAAGTGAAGTACCTAGGAATTTTACTGATATATATTTAAAAAAAAACTTGACCAATGCATTACACGGCTGTAGCTAA
Source organism: Hyalella azteca (assembly GCF_000764305.2). Classification (NCBI taxonomy): domain Eukaryota; kingdom Metazoa; phylum Arthropoda; class Malacostraca; order Amphipoda; family Hyalellidae; genus Hyalella; species Hyalella azteca. The sequence continues at coordinate 4,681 of NW_025946489.1, forward strand.
GTCGCTTGCAACACTTGTGATGCAAGAAAACAAATATAATTGCATCAAGAGGTATTGTGGAAAATATAAAAAACACGTTTTCAGTACATAATCTTTTATCTGGGATATTATGTCGCCTTGGAACGAGGTTTGGGTTTAAACTCGTGTCTTATGTTATCATTGAAGCCTTCCCTGTTACGTGCGATTTCAATGCATAAAAACTGGATACGGGTCACGAGTATGGTGTTCTCCTCGTTGTACTCCCCACTGGCTTTGATGCGGACCTGTCACAAACCATGTAATTACAGTCAAAAGGTAAAAGAAATCTATATTGTGTTAATAAAATAATGTGATCAGAGTTTGTTTGTTGAATTTGGTTTAACATTATGAATAGATATTACTTCCTTTTTTTGTAAAATTCGGTAAACTTAGCCAACAAAAATGCAGACAAGATAATAGGAAAGTCATATTTTTATGTGAATTAGGAAATTTGTACATTCAAACACAGAGATGGAAAGAAAATGTATGCTTTTGATGGCCTCACCAGAGTAGCAAAGCTGAAATCTTCCACTTCAGTCTTGAGATTGTTCATGAAAGGTCTCCATTTCTCCTTAGCTTCTTTACTTTTTAAGGCATTTTCATCAAGACATTCAACATTGAAGTTTGGGAATTCTTCTCTGAAGGCATCATACAACATCTGATCTTTTTGGGTAAGTTTCAACGACTTTGGGTCAACAACACACAAAATCTGCAGAAAAAAAATAATGTACTGATAAACAAGGCTTGATGTATAATCAATCAATTCAGATCTTGGTGCAATTCATTTAAAATACATTCAATGCATACAATTATTCCGAGTTGAGGAGAACAAGACGACACCTGAATATATAAGTATTCAAATGTACGAGATTGTTGATGATTACAGCAGTTGCATCATGAACAAATGATCAACTAACAAAGATAGCAGTGAAGGAAAAACAGAGCCAGGCCTGCTGATACTTACATTAAAGTGTATTTCTGCATGCTCCATTGCCTTCATCGCCCACATGCCTTCCATGGTGGGCTGAAAAAAAAGTAAATTTAAATTAAAATCACTCTCTACAAAACACCATAGAGAATATATATTATAATCAGCAATTATATAGGTCATCTGGAAATCAACTTACATCATTTCCAAGGTCATTGGCATTGATGTTGGGCACACCACCAGCCAGTTGAGCCCCGCCAGGAACATCACTTACTCCCTATATGGAATAAAAAGACTTTCAATGATAAGTTGCTGCATGTCAGAACTGGTATCAGTATGAGCCACAAAAAAAAAAAAAGAAGAATCAGACACAATGCCAAAGGTATGAGCCTCAACAAGCCCTCAGTTAACAAAAAATCAACTAACAAAAAAAAAAATTTGATTATATTCACTTTGCTCAGCAAAAAAAAATTTACTAAACAAAAAATTAATGCATTACCGCTCATTGGTCATCACTAAATTGTGCAGAGAATGTCATAGACAGAATTGTGCACTGGGAAACATAAAATGGAAAGTAATTAACGTAAACTATGGCTTATTTACCCAAAAATATGATGGTTGTCACCAGAATATTCCTTTGTTTCAGGTACATTTTTTATGATCTTTTTTGTTATACCGTCAAACGCGGTAAAAAGGGACGGTTTTGAGCATTTTTTGTTAATAACTTCTTACCATGAAACATTTCATAAACAAGTTTGGGCTCATTTTAAAGGTCTTTGCAACTTGCAAGGGCTATTGTATGGCATCTCCAAAAAAATTCCATATGCTATTTGTAATGTGCTAGACGCAATATAAAAGGCTCCTGAATTAATCTGAAAATGGGGGTAAAAAGGGACACTTGAAATAAAACTCAATTTTAAACATTTGAAGCACGCAGAGTGTACTCATCTATTACTAACAGTACTCTGAAGTTCTTCTCTTCCTTTGTAGATGATGTAAATGTAGAATAAATGAAATTTTCTGTGATTTTTACTTGGTTTATCTTCATTGATATAATATTACCTTATCCATACATTACCGTATTATTAATGTGATATTAATGTATCCATGGACATGCCATTGAGCATTGACAATGACCTTGTTCACTGCAAGCTTCATTTCAGCAGCCATGTAGCATTTCTTCTGTATCTGTAAGCTTACAGGATGGTTTGTAATTTCACACAATTTTAATTGAGTCAACTTAGTCAAGTGATTTCACTATAACAAAAAAGATTGTAAAAAACATACCTGAAACAGGAAGGAATATTTTAGTGACAACCATCATATCTTTTGGAGAAATAAATCATAATTTAAGTTAATTACTTTTCATTCTTTGTTGCCCAGTGCTCAATTCTATCTGTGATATTCTGTGCACAATTTTGTGATGACTGATGCAGTAATTTTTTATTAAGTGAAATTTTTTTCACTGAGCGAGGTAAATGTAATCAAAATTCGTTGTTGTTAATTGATTATTTTCATTAACTGGAGCCTTTGCTAACCAAGGTTCTACTGTAAAGTGTAAATGCAATTTTAGAGGTGCCCCTTATTACCCCGGGGGGGGGGGTGTCCCTTATTACCCCATTATGCGGAAATGGCCACCATTTTTTCTTGGAATGAGATATGCAAATTCTGTCAATCACATTTTTAAGCCAACACCAGTGTGCAACTTTTATGTAAGTAAAATTTTTCAATATGACAAATATTTTTTCTGCTACAGACCTTGGCAGAGGTACTTTTCCAAAATCTCACTTTTCACACTTTTTTTCAGGGATTTTTTAGAGGTAATAAATGTATGATTTCTTAACTTGCTTTATGCTGCACAGATAGTAAAAATGTTGAACTTTACACCACTAGTTTTAGTTTTGCAATATTTTAATTAGTTTACCTGCTACAACATTTCTACAAAATTTTGGAGGACTGTCCCTTATTACCCTGCCCGTCCCTTTTTACCCCATTTGACAGTAGTGAATTCACTTAACCTAATTAAAATAGTGTGAAATTACAAGCCATTATGTAAGTTTACAGATACAGAAAAGTGCTATATGGCTGCTGATTGAAGCTTACAGTGAACAAGGTCATTGTAAATGCTCAATGGCATGTTCATGGATACGGTAATATCAGATCAATAATACGAAAATGTATGGCTATGGTAATAGATCAATAAAGGAAAAACAAGTAAAAATCACAGAAAATGTCATTTATTCTACTTTTACATCATCTACAAAGGAAAGGGAGGACTTCAGATTACTGTTAGTAATAGATGAGTACACTCTGCATGCTTCAAATGTTTTAAAATAAAGTTTTATTTCAAGTGTCCTGTATTACCCCATTCACAGGGGTAATTTGGGATGCTTTTATTTTGCGTCTGGTACCTTACGAATAGCATGTGAAATTTTTTGGATGATGCTATATGAGAGCCCTTGCAAAGAGCTATAAAATGAGCCTAAACTTGTATATGAAATGTTTCATGGTAAGAAGCTATTAACAAATAATATGCGTTTAAAAATTACTTTTTAAAGACAACACTTCTAAGGAATCCAGTGTCTCCAATATTACACATGCACATTGAATTTCTGATTTTATTTTCAGTTAAGGAATAAAATTAATTTTTACTTTTTCATATTAAAGAAATACAATTTGGAAATGATTTATTCTGTCAATTTATTCATGCATTGCGTCCAATGTTATGCAAGTGTGAAAAATTTCAGATCGACTGGACAGGTAGAAGCGTGTTGAATATTGATTATAAGATTTGAATCAGAAAAATTATTTCTTCACTCTTTTACAACACTTCTCTTTAACTTCACTTCTTGTTTGTTTGTTTGTTTGTTAGTCTGTCTGTCTGCTACAAATCTTATAATTGATATTTATAACACTTCTACCTCTCCAACCAATGTGAAATTTTGTACACTTTTGTAAAGTTGAAGACAATGCACGAATCAATTGACAGAATAAAGAATTTTGAAAACTTAAAAAAATCTAATTTTAATATTAAAAAAATTGAATAAATAACTTTGTCTGCTAAATTTCTTATAATCAATATTCAACACACTTCTACTTGTCCAATTGAACTGAAATTTTGCACATGTGCATAAAGTCAGAGACAATGGTTGAATCAATTGATAGAATAAATAATTTCAAAAAATTGAATTTTTTAGTTTTAAAAATTAAATTTATATATAATTTTTTATATTTGATAGTAAAATTAGAAATTCATTGTACTTTTGTAACATCAGAGACACTGCATTATTTTGAAGCGTTGTCTTTAAAAAGTAATGTTTAAACACATATTTTTGATATTAAAAAAAATATATATTTTTTCAATTTTCAAATTATTTATTCTGTTAATTGATTCATGCATTGTCTCTAACTTTGTGCAAGTGAGCAAAATTTTAGATCGATGGGAGAGGTAGAAGTGTGTTAAATTTTGATTACCTATAAGATTTGTAGCAGACAAACAAACAAACAAGAAATGAAGTGAAAGAGAAGTGTTGTAAATAAATGCACAAAACCGACCTTTATTACCCCGTTGGATGGTAAATCAGCAAATTCTGCCATCTAAAACTAAAACACTCCTCTTCAACTTCATTTCTTGTTGTTTGTTTGTCTGCTACAAATCTTGTAATTGATATTTAACACACTTCTATCAGTCCAATCAATCTGAAATTTTGCACACTTGCGTAAAGTTGGAGACAATGCATGATTCAACTGACAGAAGAAATAATTTTTGTAAATTTCAAAAAATTTTATTAATAAACAAACTTGCATTTTTTATCATCTGAAAATAAAAATAGAAATTCATTGTTCATTTGCAACATCAGAGACACTGGATTCTATAGAAGTGTTGTCCTTAAGAATTAATTTTTAAATGCATATTATTTCATTATAACACACTAATTGAACTCAAATACTAATACAAATTCAAGATTGGAAAAGTACCTCTTACTTGATATTAATATCTCACAGCTCCAAGGTCATGGCACAGTGACATATTCTTTATGGCTTCAGAATCTTGTGGCTTGATTTTGCATTTTTGTTAAGAATCAAATAGGACATTACTCATCTACCATCAAAAGGGGTAATAAGGGATGCTTCTTCTGTTTTTTTGAAGCTAACTTTTTACCATGAAACATTTCATAAACGAGTTTGGGCTCATTTTAAAGATCTTTGTGAGGGCTATCTTTGGCATCTCTGAAATTCCATATGCTATTCATAAGGTGCCACAAGCAAAGAAAGGGTCCCAAGTTATCCCTAGGAATGGAATAATTTGGGACACTAATTTTCAAAAATTAGATGAGAAATTCATTGTACATCTGTGAGATTGGAGATACTGGATTCTTTGGAAGTGTTGTCTTTAAAAAGTACTAGTTTTTAAACGTATATTATTCCTTTATTGATGATATTACCATGTCCATTTTTTATTAACAAAAACTTTTTCTGTTCTATACCTAACATTTTAAAACTTTACTTGGGTCAAGTAAAACACTTAACTTGGGTCAAGTGAATTAATTCACTATAGTAAAAAAGATCATAAAAAACATACCTGAAATAGAAAAGAATATTTTAGTTGCAGAAACTTGCATATTTTTTTGCAGAAACCAATCATAGTTTAGGTCAATTACTTTTCATATTATCTTGCCCAGTGCACAATTCTATCTATGACGATCTTTGCACAATTCTGTGATGATAAGTGATGCATTAATGTTTTGTTAAGAGAAATTTTTTTGCTGAGGGAGGTAAATTTAATCAGAATTCTTTGTCATTAACTGATTTTTTAACCAGAGCCTTTGCTAACCAAGGTTCTGCTGTCACTGTGTTTTAGAGGTGTCCCTTATTACCTGAGGGGTATCCCTTAATACCCCTTCTTGTGGAAATTGCTGCCATTTTGTTTTGGATTGAGGTACACAAATACCATCAGTAAAGTTTTCAAGCCAACGCCTGTCTGCAAGATTTTTTTAACCAAATCTTTAAATATGGTGGATTTTTTTTACTACAGATATCAACAGAAGTAGGTACTTTTTCAAGATATCACTTTTTAACATTTTTTTTCAATGATTTTTTAGAGCTAGTAAATCTATAATTTTTTAACTTCCTCTATGCTACAAAGATAGAAAACTGTTCAAGTTCACACCACTATTTTTAGTTTTGCAATATTTTAATTAGTTTTGCTGCTATAACCTTTTTATGCCATGATAGAGGACTTTCCCAATTTACCCCACCCATCCCTTATTACCCCATTTGACAGTAGCAAGAATCTTCCCGCTGCAAAAACGTCTGGAAAGCTCTATTCAAAGCTCATGAGGTACATAAATTCCACAACTAAATACAATCCATTCTATAAAATCACTCAGATGTTTCATATGAATGATGCATAATGCCCATGCTTTAAAATAATAATAGTTTGCCCAAGCTTAATGATTTAAAATGTTTTGCTCAAAATAAGTGAAATCAATTTAATAAGTAAAATTAAAATTTAAAAAGTGCTGCTTACATTTAATTTCACTTATTTTCATCACCCTTGACTGATTTCTTTCATTAAAATAAGAGAAATGGCACTTTTATTTTTGCCTGAAAATTTTAAATGGAAAATTTCCCTTGAAAGTTTAAACTATCATTTTTACATGCAGTCAAGTTTCTGCCCAATATTCCATATTGATGAAATTGGGATACAATCACAATTGCTTTGAACATCCCCAAAAGAAATATCAAGAAAAATTTTTTTCTTCAAATAGGTCATCTAAATTAGTAGGTATATATTTAGTATATATACGGTATTTGGAAATTAGGACTTGGTATTAATATTGTTAACAGTAGAAAGTAACTTACCAATTCTCTCAGGATTTCAGCCTGACTTGGCATTATAATGATATCCCCAAAATATTAATTCAAAATAAAAAGAATCACCATAAATTCACCACTACCAATATGACAATTGATAAAACCTGAAAAATTACATATATGAAAAAACAAATGCCATGAAAAACTTCACTGAGATATGAAGGCACATTTGTCAAAATAGGTTGCAAACTTCTGTTAGTTACAAGGCATTTGGTGGCAACTGGCAGGCTTGGTTGTGGCATGTGTGGTTATGACTGTCATAGTGGCCACTGGCCAGTGGCATAGGATCATTGTTATTTGGGATGGGGAATTTTTTTTTAATCTGATTTGAAGGCTTCAGGTATGCAGGTAGCACACCTCCCAGCCTGAGCCCAATTGGGATTCTAGTCATTCCACTTCACTTGTTGTTTAACTTTTGTATTTATTTTCTTTTAGCACTTCCACCATCTGTTGTGGCAGTAAATTGCAGAGAAAAAAAGAATAATTGGACTTTGAAGAACTTCATATCCTGGTCACCTCATTGCAGCTGAGTAAATATTGACCCAGATGACAGGTGGCAGCAGTGAGCAGTGTGTCTCCTAGTAGGGGCTTCTCCACCTCCAAGAGCTGAGGAAAGATCCCTCTGAAGTGAGAGGCCTTCCAGTCTTGAGGGGAAATCCTATTGTTGGTTGGAGACTTGTGTGCAGTGTAGCTTGAAATGTTCAAATGTGTCCTCCACATTGCATATTGAACAGTTACTTGAATTGGCCAAGTTGAATCTTGCCACATGAGCATTGACATCAGCATGTCCCAAGTGCAGGCATGACACAGCGCAATCAACTGAGCGTGGTAGCACTCCATAGTCAACAAAGGCTATTTCTGGTCCCAAACTTCTTTGGAAGGTCCCCTTGCCTGTTTCTAGCACGTCAGCTGCCCATTGGCATGTCCATTCTTGTACCATGAGAGACTTCATGGAACAGATCCACTCCTCAAAACACAGCTGAGATCTTGCTGAGTGGTTGTCAGAATGTGCCAAATTTGCTACCCTGTCTGCCACCTTATTTAAACAAACACCACTGTGGCCTCTGAACCAGCAAAGCAACACCCAGTCCAGTTTCTTCACCAGCATCAGTTTCTGCATCTCAAAGATAATTTTGCAGTATGAGGGCCCAGATGAGCAGGATAAAAGCTGCAAAGCAGACCTTGAATCAGTCAGAATTAGGACAGACTTGTCCTTCAGAGATCCATTCATGCTGGCAAGTTGCATGGCCTTGTGTGTAGCAAAAAACTCTGCACCAAGAACTGTGTGCTCTTGCCAGAGCAACTAAGCAGTTGCCAACTGGGTTGAAGGAACAAAAAGTCCAGCTGAAACAGACCCATTTTCAGACCTCAAGCCATCTATATAAATTTGAATATGTCTTAGATAGTGTCCCAGGAGAAAATCATTAAAGCCATTCTGAATAAGTTGATGTGTTATATTAATTAAGGGATTGTTTTGCAAGTTGAAAAGAATGTTTGCAGTGAGATCCACTTGAGGAATTGGACTGATCAGGGGAGTTGCAGATCACAAAGGGAGTGAAAGGCCCAGCTTGCAAAAGCATTCATGAGCTCTGTTGACAAACAGTTTGCCACCATGAAGTCCTTGGTCAGTGAGTCCCTGCATGGTTGGCACTTGGTTGCCTTCAGGCATGTACCAATACCTTATGACCCATTTAATGAACAGATATAAGAATCGCAATTTCAGAGGTGCAATGAAGCTCTTAACTTGCAGAGGCACTATTGGTGTAGTACACTGTGCTCCCTGGATGTATTGGAGGGCAGAGTTTTGAACAGTTTCAAGTTGTTTTAACAAAACCTTAGAAATATGCCATAAAATTGTTGAGCCATCTTCCATCTTGCTCCTTATAAAGGTCACATATATTCTGTGCAACAATCACCTAGAGGCACCCCACTTCACTGAGCCAAGTGCATGAAGCACCTGCATTAGTTTCAGACAAGCAGTGCGTGTTATCTTGATGTGTTCCTGAAATGAAGTTTAGATGCACTCAATAGACCCTATACTTCCTGACTATGTCTAGGCCATACCCAGGATGGTGTGATTTTTGGCAGATTAATCCAGCATACACAAGGCTCTGAGCACTTGCCTTGGCATACTATACACCTAGGCCTACATAGGGAAAAATTTATGCACTTGGCGTACACGCCTGGCATACATCAGGAAAAATGTCATACACCATGGCAAACCTTTTAGGGCTGCAAGCCATACCCAGGATGGTACCGTTTTTCCAAGGATAAATCCGACATACACAAGTCTCTGAGCACTTGCCTTGGAATACATGCCCAGCGTAAGTCAGGAAAACTCTCATATGTTACAGCAAACTTTTCAGGGCTGTGAGCACAGGGCATGGTAGAACAAATATAAATTGTTAGCTTTGGCAGGAATTTCATTGAAATATTGGACTTACATTTATGGTACAATAAAATGTGAGGATTATAAATATTTCGATGAATCTTTTTTGTTTCATTTTCCATGGCCTATTATAGATGCCGAAACACACTCAAGTCAGCCATGGACTGAATCAGCATAGATATGAATGGATTGTTCTCATGATAAACATAGTTATGTTTGTTGAGAATTCATAACACATGAGAAGTAGCTCCAAGAAGAAGGGCATCAATCAAGTATCAACTAGGAACACTAATCTGGTTGCAGTCCCTTGTTTCACAGTTGTGTTTTTTGCATGCAGGCTAAACTCACCTTCCTTGTAGATTCCATTAGACGATTCAAATTAACAAAAACAAGGTTGCGTGTAATAGTCACAACTTCTAAGTAGACTGTGATTGCAACTGTTAGTGTCAATTGAGTGACAATTACTTACTGCAGCAGTAGGACAATTCTCCAGCCAGTCTTGACTGAAGGGTGACGACCCTTCCCAGTGACTGTAACAGATTGGCACCAGTCTGCCTGCAAATGTGCTAGAAATTGTTCATCCCGTATCTTTGATCAAAATATTGAACTAGATGGACGGAGCTGTGGTTGAGTACAAGCTCATGTCCCAATTTGGCTGCTGGGTATGCTAACTCATTTTTTCCACCAATCCCAGAATGAGCATTCACAGTTTTACCCACTGAAGAACAATTCATCTCAACATTTAGCCTCCTGAGCCATATGCAGAAAGCAACAAGTGAGTGTCCTTCAACCATGGAGCTCCTGGTGTGGGGGCCCCTTGGAGACTACAGTAGAAAAAAAAGAGCTGAATGGGAGTTAAAGCAAATAACCCGGGCTGGGTAGTTTTTTTATAATTAGACTTGTAGGCTTCAAGTGCTTATGCACTGCCCAGCCTGATCTGTCATTAGTTGGGGATAAAAGGAAGAGGCTTCCAAGGGCCAAGCCCCAAGCCAGAGAGCTCTAGGCAAGAATATGGATGCAGCAAGCACCCAAGGTCAGGAGACTTTTTACATGCTCCAGAGGTGTGAACCTCCAAAAAGCAAGTTGGTCATGCCAATTTCCAAGAATATGCTAGCCCATGCAAAATGAGTTACCATGCTGGCTGAATGGCAGTGACATGCAAAGTTTCATCAATACATTAAAGTGCAGCATGCATACTACCGTAATCACATTAATTAGCAAAAACAAGAGAAACATGCAAGATTGGAACAAAGAGAAAAAGAAAGTAAGAAAGCGCAAAAAAATTAATAGAAGCAAAAATAAAAATCAGAAAAAAACACATCAGAGGATCAATAGCAAGGGTGGCCACTTGATTCTTCAATTACAAGTTTCATTAGGGCAACCACTCCACATTGCAGCAAATATTGCTTCAGGTATGAAAATATCTAAATATTGCTGCAGGTATGGTTGGTGATGCTTGCTCCCAGGGCAGCCTGCAGCCCCCAAGGAAGCCCCAGGCAATCACTGTACTCGTGAAGAGTGCTCTTGGACCAGTGAATCAGGTACAATATAATAAAAAATTGGCCATGTTGTCTACTACTTTGACACTGAACAAACTCCAGTTGCTGCCATTCTAAATTGAGCACGCTGAGCAGCTACACCAGCATGGCCATGACGGAGGTAGGCTACAGCATATTGTAGTGGCTTAGCCAGGGAGCTATGGTCAATATATGTTAAACTATTGTCAAGGTAGTGTCTAAGTTGGCCACAGCCAGTGTCAGCTACTTGGGTTACCCAGTATCCATACCAATGTCTGCTGAAGGCCTGGGAAATTGCTCTCAGAGACTCTTCAAAAGAGAGTATGGAGCAGGAGGACCTATCTGCACTGTGTGCTAGGTTTGCAGTCCAGTCTGTGACCTCATTTAAATTACAGTTACAGCAATCCCACTATGACCCCTCACCCGGCAGAAGGCAACAGTGTTCAGTCCTCTCTGGAGAAGCAGTGAGTGTATCCTGAAAACCACTGCTGAGTAGTTGGGGTGCCAAGTGTTGAGTATCAAGTGCAGAGATGCTTTGAAATCTGTAAAAATCACAACTTGATGGTTTTTTTAATTCCACCCAATTGAGTGCATCTTCAAAGCCTTGAATATGGCAAATAATTTTGCACTCATCACCATATGACTTGAGGACAGCAACCAGGCAGTAGCAGAGGAAAGCTGGGGAATGTAGACATCTGCCAAGACAGACCCAGCCTCTGTGTGGGATCCATCAGTGTAGATTGGGATGTGTCCAGGGTAAAACTTGTCCATTCTATAGGCAATCATGGTTGAGAGATAGTTATCACCATGGAGCAGAGTTAGGCCAATACTGGGGTCCAAGCATATCTGGTTTTGTAACAAGACTCAGGGATGAATTGGTGAGAATGCCGATGTTATGGGCTGTCACTCTTACTGTTGGAGAGTGGTGGTAACCTTCATCCCACTTGGAGAAGTAACGCTCCCCCAGTTCCGAGTTAATGTGAAATTACTTAGAATCTTGAAATTCATGGTAAACATCAATATTTGTGTTATCAGTGCTCTCCATCTCATTCTCTTTGCTTTTTTTGCAGACCATTATTTTATGTGTCAGTGGAGATTGATTAAAATTCCAAATCTCCTATCCGCCAAAATATCGTACTCACACTACTGCCCGTGGTTGGTGAATAGTTGCCAAGATATACCTTTTTTAATCACTGCTTATATATTCATTGATGAAGATTTAATGTTGTGTTTTTGAGAATACCGTTATAGATGAGAAATATATTTATCTGTTATCCTGCTTGATAGTTTATTGTGTATATATGTTTTGAAGTTAGTATTGATGTTGTGTTTAATAATAGTGTGTTGGGTGTTGATAATGTAAATATTTTACATTATCTTCAAGTACTTCAAATAAGCAACCCATGCCCCGTTTGTCTGGTTGTACAATTTGCCTAGTTGTACAGTTGCTGGTTGTCCAGTTTAGGAGTTATATGGTTATTTGAGTATACTAAATAAATTGGGCCACTAGCTGGTGCTAGTGGCCCAATGGTGATAAGGCTGGTGATAAATGGTGATGGGAGTTATCAATTTATCACCCAATGGTGATAAATGGCTGGTGATAAGGGCACTGAAGAGGCCAGAGAACATTCAGGCGCTTCTGGCAGTCTGCATGAACTGCTTGACATGAGCAGCAAAGTTCAATTTGGGGCAATCAAAGATTGCTCCTAATACTCGCTTCTCGAGAGAAAAGGTGATAGGTTGTCCACACATTTGGAGGACAATCTGGGCCAATCTGTGGAGATGTGCAATTTCTGGTGTATAATTGATATGTGCACTTGTCAGGGTTTAGGATAAAAATGCCACTTGTTGCACCACAAGGAAAACTGTATAAGGTACTGTTGCATGTTCCTCTGCACTGACTGCATAGAGGATGCTGAAACAACCAACATCAAGTCATCAGATGATCAGCATATCCTACGAGGCCCTCATAGGCCACTGTGCAGAAAGTGGGTGAATATTGCAAGATCTTTGGCAACGCATCAGCAGCAAAATTTACGCCTTCAGAAGTTCTTGCTGACACATTTGGATTGAAATTATTGCATTCTAGATATTTGCCAGCCTTTGGCCAACAATTTAGAAAATGGTTAAAAATCTGAAAGACTGCAAGAGGCAGATGTAGTGAATAACAAGAACAATAATAATTCTAGAACTAAGCAAAGGTTGTTAGGACGTAGGGTTCATGATAGTTTTTTTTATACAAGCACAGCGTCATTTCTTGGTGGTCTGGGCGACAGAATCGTGTTGAGCCTCACTCTACTTTGCCGCTCTCTCAATAGATGGCACCAGGCATCTGGCTGCCAGATATCTGCTAAGTTATATGTGTTGAGTTAGAAGTGTTGCAGTGTGTGGAGAGTAAGGGATATACTATCAAAGTTGTTAGCAGCATTTTCTTAATTTTCTCTTAGCAGCATTTCTTCTCATGAAGCAATGAATCTTGAAAATGGCTGGTGATACTTTGGGCTATAAATCCATATATTGGTGATGCTGCTTGCACCCTCTGCACCCTGGCTCATAGGATATGCTGATACGTATACCATAGGGCCTCCGTATAGCCCATAGTGGCAAACCAGTGACTTTTTAGTATCAGTTAATTTTTAATTTTCTTGTTTACTCAAGATTTAAGCCAATATCTTATGTATGATGACGCTGGTATCCATGATAATGATACTTTTCTGGTCTACATATAGGACTTAAAATTGAACTTGAAGGAGAGTCTAAGAACACTCTGCTTTGCGGCCCTCTGCTACTATGCTGTATACCCTGAAGATTGCATGAATTGGATGTCACACAATTTCCTTGATCTTCACAGATGACAGAGCCTGACTTAGCCAACTCCAGAAGTTCTGAGACTTCCCCCAAAGGGTGGATTGGATTGGACCAATCACTCCACTAATACAAGTGTGAAGTGTCAGTACCAGGTTGAGAGCTAGTGACCTGACTCCTGCCAGGTGGCAGGTTCCATCTTTTGTGTCTTTATGGAGAGATTGATGTAAACTCTAGTGCTACCAAGTTTCTCCTCAAGTTTGTTCTCACCTTCATATCAGGATATCTGCCATAGGCAGTCTCTAACTAAGACTCTAAGGCCTCGAGCCAGCTTGACAGGATTTTGAAGAAATGTGCAAGCATTTCCTAGACCACCTGGTTTGCTTAGGACTGTAAGATCCTTGCCTTGACTAAAGAGTGTTGCATTTGTGAAAATGCATACATGACTTTTGTTTACAGGCACTTCACCACTTAGGCACTTAGTACCCCCACACAACAAGGGTCCCCTATCCCAGACCCAATGGTGTCCAATCCAGGACCAGGAGAACTCTCCACTCTGCAGCTCCATCATATGATAATGAGGGTTAGGGACATGTTTTGCAGTTTGCACTCTCTTAGGATGTCAAAAGACTTCAGTCTTCAATGTCATCACTTATCATCACAGTTGAGTGCTGGCTACTGAGATGGGATTGCGTTCCCACTTCTTGCCTGCAGGCTGCAGAGACAACAGAACGTCCTAAAGTAACACTTGCATGTTCAAATTCAATCAGAGCTATGTCTTCCTCTAAAAGCTCAAAGCTCAAAAGCAGGAACTCTCACCAGACTCACCTGGTTGATCCTGCTGTGATCTATATCAAAATTGGCTGCCACTATAGGTGCTTGTACACAGGGATAGTGCAGACGGCTAGTAAATCTGGCTAGTGTCTGTCGTTTGGTAACTATCAGGCAAGTAAGCCTGTACACACTAGGAGAGAAGAAGGTGCCGCTATCTTCTCGTTTGCGCCCACCAGTGCGTCGTTAGAAGCCGTCGAGTGAGGTCTGCGAAGATGGATAGTGGGATCACCTTCAACAACTTGAGTCTGTACATCGTTTTTATACTCTTTATTCAAACCTTTAAAAATGCAACGTCGGGAACAACTAAACCCTGACTAATAAGGTCTTCTTCCAGTTTCAAAATACTCGTTTCTCTCTTCATTTTGTTGGAGTAACCGTCATAGCAAACATTCCACTTTAATTCATATTTATGGAATATTTCAAAGAATAATTGAATATCGTCTGGAATTCATTTTGTTGGATTCCTCTTAGAAACATTATCGTTCAAACAAGCCATGATTCACTTGACCCAAGATACTTCACAAGAGCGGCACAAATGCTCTCACCATGGCAGCATCAGTGCCACTAGCCACTTCTCCAGCGCAGAAATCAACACATCATTGTCCCTCTCGGCCGCGTCTCGGGCACTTGCATGCCTCTGAAGCGGCTGAACCCCTATACACAAGGCTAGTAGTGTGGACAGTTCCAAGTGCCAGATGAACTAGTGGCTAGTACTATTCGGGTCTATCCCTGTGTACAGGCACCTTAGGGCAGGAGAAGCCAATCCTGTCACACCTGCCATGGTAGCACACGCTCAGCCACACGGGGCAGCGAACAAAGAAAAAATAATAGCTAATCAAATTAAGTAGCAACTAGCAAACAATAAATAAATTAGGAAAACTAAATAGAATGTATGAATATGTGATTTGCTACAAATAGGGCCCACAAAAAAACAATTATTGGATGTCAAGTCTCTTCAAATTATCAGGGAAAACGAACGATTGGCGTCGAGTACCCTAACAACCGATGAACCGAACAGCTGAAGACACACGTCCGTCTGACAGCAGAACCTGTTTCCAAATCAGCACGGGGTTAGCAACTTAGCAGTTGATGATGATGACAGGTTGTAGGTGACGAAGAAGTCCAGCACAGACCACTTGTAACACCTGGATCAGCAATGATTATTAAATTAAGGACTTCATCTTCTCACTTTCAGTTGCACTCTTCTCTCTGCTGATGCTTACTCTCCACGTTGTCAGCAGTCTCGCATGATGTGTAGTGATGTGAGGCAAATTGGTGATAGATCGAGTGTTCTTCAGTAGCTATAAGGAAGCTAGGCGACCAGTTTGGGTAAGATAAGTAGCAGTTGCTCACAAAATGGAGTACTAAACTCTTCTAGGGAAATTGCCTCCACCAAGAAGCACGCGCAGGGACATTTGAGGAACTCCCAGGGCATTCATGCTTGATACCATCACCTGTCTCTCACAGTTGTATAGAGCACATATCAGGAGGAAGTGTTCAATTGTTTCTTTTAGCCCACAATGCCGGCACATGGGAGTGTCAGCCATCCCAAATCGATGGAGGTAAGATTGAACCCCAACATGTCCCAGACAAAGGCGATTTAAGACCACTGTAATACGGCAAGAATGACATGCTACCCATGGGACTGGAGGCAACCCTGATCGAATGGAAGCAAGATGATGGCCCCTTCCATCAGTAGCCACTGTAGAAATCCAATCCAATTCCCAAAAACTAAGGAAGCATGACTGAAGCACAGCTAGGGCATCTATACAAGGTAGAGGAAACCAGGCAGAGTGATGTAGGTGATGTCCCAGTTTGGCAACTGCATCAGCACGTTCATTACCTACAATGCCACTGTGGTCCTTGACCCATTGCAAACGCACTGACTTTGATTCATTCAATCGTAAGAGCTGCTTGCGTATGTCATAGACAAGATTACAGCAAATGCTAGTGGGTGATATCAAAAGCTGCAAAGCTACTTGAGAGTCAGAACAGATGACCCATTGAGGGAAGGAGTCAGCTTCAATGAGCCTCATGGCCTGTAGTATTGCAATCAGTTCAGAAGACAACACGCTGTGATGGGGATTCAACCTCCAAGCAACAGCTTGTTTCACAGATGGAACATAGAGACCACATGAAGTAGATGTACCATCAACAAGTTTTGAGCCATCATAGTAAATTGCCCTGTAATTCCAATATTTCTCATCCAGATGAGCAGCAAAAAGACAAGGTGTGGCGACCTCAGTACTGGATTGGAAATCAAGACAAATGAGAGCAGACAGACTGCACCAAGGCGGAACTGGATCAAGCACAGGAGTGGAATGACCTTGACAAGGAGGGAGACCAAAATCATGCAATATTTCTGGGCCATATTGAATAGCTGAAGGTGTGGCACCAAACACAACTGCGGAAGTCCTATCCCCATTTGGACGATATTTAAGGCAAATGTACATACTGGCAGACAGATATTGGCATCTCAAACTCAAAGTAGGAACATGAGCCTCCACTTGGAGAGACATTATGGGTGTGGTCCGTCAAGCTCCAAGTATAAGCCATAGACAGGCGTTCTGCAGGATTTCTAGCCGCTTTAATTGGGCAGAAGCTGTTCCATATAGTATACTACCATAATCTATCTTGGCCCTTATGAATGCACAGTAAAATAGACGCAAGAAACGGGAACTTGCATCCCAGTTTGGGGAAGCCATATGTTTGAGCAAATCCATGCGTCGCATCACGTCAACACGCAGATAAGTGAGGTGGAGGACCCACTTGAGACGTGGGGCGTCGAGCATTATTCCCAGTAACTTATGCTGATGTCGGTATGTGATTGCTTGGTGATGATACCGCAGTACAGGTACCTTCACTCGTTCAACAGTGAAATACTGGAAGACTGTTTTTTGAATATTTACAACAAAGCCCCATGTTGATCAGTATGAATGAAACTCATCCAAATATCTCTGCATGAGAGATTTGGCAGCATCCATAGTTGGGCCTCGGCAACAGATGGTGATATCATCAGCATACAGCAGCACCTCCACGCCTGCAAGCTGTGGAACATCCATTAGCATAAGGTTGAAAAGAAAGGGGCTCAATACAGCAATACAGCACCTTGGGGTACCACACTGACTTGATGACAGAAGTTTCATGCAGTCTACGATATACTCCAGACAAGCAGCCACCAACCATTCCAGCAGCTTCCCCAGGCACGAGAGCAGCGTTATTGGCCGGTAAGATGATGGTAGAGAGGGATCTTTCCCAGGTTTCAGGATTGGGCGAACAACTCCCTCCTTCCAGGATGTAGGGAGGATGCCAACTTGAAAACTTTGATTAAACAAAGTCAGAATGGATTCATGGTGTTCTGGTCCCAGTACTTTCAGGAAGCTATTATGGATGTCATCTCCACCCGGGGAGGTCATCCTCATGCGGCTAAGAGCTCTGATCAGCTCTTCGCTAGTGAATGGTGAGTTATAATCCCCCCCATCAGCCCTGCTACTAATGATCAGATTATGCAAGTTTGCTGGAGCCCATATTTGGCCACTCTGCCCAGAGTCCTGAAAGGTGCAGCAAAACAGATTGACTTTAGCAAGAGTAGGATGCAGCAAGTTTCCACCGTCTACCAAAGGGTAGGCAGGCATGACATAGCGGGAGCGCATTAAACGTATCTTTCTCCATGCCACACCAATAGGAGTAGTATATGTAATTTTGGAAAGAAATTTCCGCTTGTAGGAGCGCTTGCATTTCAATATAACATTATGGGCCACAGCCTGACAATGCTTGTATTCTATGAGGTTTGCCTGTGTTGGGCAGCTTTCCAGAGCTCTCCAAGCATGTTGCCTGTTTCTGATTGCCTCTCCACAAGTTTCATCCCACTAGGGGGAAGTCAGGCAACCTGATTGCCATCCAGTGGTTTGGAGGATGTAGGCAGATGCAGCGTCTATAAGTCGAGAAGTCACATCTGCTGTCAAATCTTCAACTGATGTTGGTTGTAGCAGGGTGGATGAAGCAACACCTCTGGAGAAATTCTTCACATTTTCAATGGTTATCCTCCACCGTGGAACTGGTAGTGATGACTGAACATGAAGAGGAATTGTTGAAGATGCTGATAATGGGTAGTGGTCACTGCCAATGTTGCCAAAGCAATTTAAATGAAAATATGGAGCAACATCCAATGACAAAATAAACAAATCCAGACAGCTGCCCCTCCCAGTCCGTCTGTCTATATATGTATGAAAGTCTACTTCATTTAGCAGAGTTAAAGATGTTACAAGGAGTAATTGCTCAAGAGATTTTCTGATTAGTGAGATGAGTGAAGAGAGCTGATTAGTGTAATGAGTGAATTCTTGTATGGTAACTGCTGCATTTGGATTATAAAGGTTAAGGATAGAGAAGTAAATCCCCGAGGCCAATTGCAACTTTACTGCCTGCAATTCCAATTCTCCACCCTGGAAGTGATCCCACTGTATCTGCTGGAAGCAGAGTGACTGATGAATTAGGATGCACAAGTCACCCCCCCCATGTGCAGTTCTATTAGCCCACAGACAATGATATCCTATAAAAGTGGGAAGGTAGGTATCTTTAACCCAGGTCTCAGTGAGACACATGACACTTGGTTTCATACTGAAGAGGGCCGCAGAACATTAGCTGTATTGTATCATAGTGTATTTTCTTACTTCTAGGTCATGCCTCCTAATATCATCTGGTTTTCTCCCTTAGAAGGAGTGGTTTAAATTTTGTTTTGTTATCAATAATGTGTGTGTTTCTTCTGTGTTTGTTTCAGACATATATCTTAGTTATTGGCTTTACCAATACATGTGTCCAGTATTGCCAGTGAAAAACAGTCTACCTTTAACATGCACCAGCATGGTCATGCTTGAACTTGTGCCTATCTGCACCTGATTGTCTATCAATGTCTGCATCCATTGCCTGAATTCCAATTTACCTTGAAGTGATTGTTAACCCAATCCTGATTGCTAAACTGCCGGTACTCTGGTTCTTCCACATACTCGTTTCCTAAGCAACTTCAACGCTCCTTAAGGGTGAGTTGCAGTGAACTGGTGATATGATGCATTAATTTCCTCTCCTACCCATTGTCATGTTTTTAACTAAGTTGCCTACAATTTGGCTTGTGATCTTGGTAAATCTTTGGTTGCTAATAAAAAACTTGCTATTACAGTTAGTGAGTGTTTCTTTGCTTTGAGTGTTTACATTTTTGACATTTGCATTACAGCATTAAGTCTTGTGTTATGCTTTGTGTTCCCTTTTGCTATACTGTATGGAGTAAGTGTCCTGCTTCTTGCTGAAGCTTAATACCTGCTTGATAAATTTAATCTCAATCATAACTTTATTCACTTGAAGTACACAAGTCCTCTTTATTTGCCATAAAAGGCAATGGACTCAAGATTTGTATTTGTTAATTTGATAGGAGCAGTCGGTGTGGGACCCAGCTGCCAAGCTGTTGTGGAGATCTGGAGTCCCTGACTGCAAGTTCGTGACCTTCCTCTTCTGAGTACCATCACTTCACTAACCTGAACTCCTTGAAGAGTGCAGTGCTCATGCTCCTATATATTGTACCAAATTGTATGATACCC
The DNA here is from genome assembly GCF_000764305.2 of Hyalella azteca. Classification (NCBI taxonomy): domain Eukaryota; kingdom Metazoa; phylum Arthropoda; class Malacostraca; order Amphipoda; family Hyalellidae; genus Hyalella; species Hyalella azteca. Next base: position 24,637 of record NW_025946489.1, read on the forward strand.
TAATTGACTACATAATTGACCATTCATATCAAGCCAACTCATTAGCCGTTTCTATGCGCTTTTCATGGTCTCCTAGTTAGGGTAGATAATTGCATAGTGTTAGGAGCCTATGCATCTTGTTGACTGCATTGATTGGGACCATGACTTGAAAGGGTGCTTGAAATAACCTGACTTCACCAGTCCAGAGCCTTACTTTGACTAGATAATGTGAATGTGATTAAAAAATAGTTTAGTTACATTAATGTTAGGTGGAATTTAGGCGGAATTAGTTGCTCGGCTGTCCAGGTTGTGCCAGCTGTTTATTCATGCCTCTTTGAACCTTGCTGTTCCTGACGTTCTAGATTGAACTAAACCTGGATGGTTTCAGACTAAAAGTAGTTTAAGCGTTATCTTGTTTGTTTGCGTTCAAACCAAAACTATGTTCAAATACTTGAAGTCAAGTAGTCTCATACCATTATGACTCGAGCATTGTAGACTGACATCCTATGCCTAAGTAGGATAGAAGCCAAGCCTTTGTGAATGTTTAGGAACCTTAATTCATGTACCCTGTGCCATTCCCAGTATCTTTTTTTGTTCACTACAAAGCATTGTGAGTATCTTGCTGTTTCCCAGTACTCAAGGTTTCTGGTTCTCTGGCGGTGCACCTTCTGGAGTCTCTTGCGGTCAGTGACATCTCGGTATTCGGGCTACTAGATCGGTCAGTACAAAGAGGTGTGTGCCTGGGGGTGTGTGCCTGTGTATAACTGCAAAGTTGGCCAGAAGTGATCTAACAAACTTGTCTTCTGGCTATGCTCCAGGAGTGATCCTGGGACCTGGTAAAGTATCCTGCAGGTGTACTGCTCTATTCTCCGGAAATCAAGCCAATACTCACTGTTTTGTTCAAACAGATTTTTCCCGTTGCTCATGTCTAGCAAACCCATGTTGTGCTGCTTACCTGGCTATGATTATCATTCCACGTGTGGTAGGCTAGGATGCGTTTTGCAAATTTTCCAGTGGTGTAACAGCTTCATAATGTGGTAATAGTAATCTCGAATTCATGTACCATAAATTTGTTACAAGGGTTTCTCCCCTAGGGTGGCTTAGGTTATATTTTGGAAAATGCACTTTGCTGCCTGCGGATGATCCACTACTGTCATTGTTTAGGTTCTTAGTCTTAAGTATATGGGTATTTGTATTCACCAGTTTTTCATTGTCCCAAATTCAGTCTAATCATCTTGAGTGGGATAGTCTCATGGGGTGCTCATATCCACATAGGTTTTGTGGAACCCCAGTTGATCGAACCGCTACAATACTATACAGCAAGAGCTTTACTTCTGCAAGGCGTGCATACAGACTATTACAATTCAATGTTACAACAGATAGAGACATCTGATCAAGAGGAATATGAGCTATTTTTTACTTCTTTGACGGGTATTTGGTCGACCAATCCTTCCAGTGGAATTTACTGTAGCAGACATCTGTTTATCTTTATGTGCCTGCTTCCCAGGTCCCAGAACAGGACTTGGAATTGGAGGAGATGCTGCAGTCTGGGTTTTAACTCTATTTTTCCTTTGGCCATTACGTTTACTTGGAGAGACTGATTCCTTCTCTCCACTAGCCTCCGCATCCTCTCCAGACACATCCGAATCAGAAACTAGTTTGAAGCTGTCATCCACACTTAGGCAGCCAATATCTACATCATTAGAGCAGAGTACAATGGGACTGGGAGATGGCACAGATACATTTTGAGCCCTCTCAAAGGTTTCCAGATCAGCAGCAGAGTTTTGAATAATACTATTTATTGAATTAATTGAAGTGGGGTTTAAAGTAATTCCAAAATGCTTTTGAATGGCATGATTTATAAAAAAAAAGTCTTGGAAGGAGATTCCTTGTGCAAAGGGAGAGAAAATAAATCTGTCAAACAACCCACCAGGCACCAGGCTGGAAAGAAATTCAACAGAAGGAGCAAATGCCTTTGGTTCGCCAGCTGTAACATGAGGAGCTGGGTTGAGGTTAGTAATGCAATTAGATTTGTCCACCAAGGGGCAAGGGCTGACTTGAAACAACTTGGCTACACAATAAAGATGAGGGTCTCTGAATCAGTGAACTGGACTATTCAATTAATGGTGGACATCAGCTGACACTTGCACATTATGTTTTCCCGAAAATTTCTGCCAATGTCTCCCCTATGGCCTATACCATAGTGGCAAAGCAGAGAGTTTTTTTTAGACTCTCCTTCAAGTTCAATTTCAAGTCCTATAAGTAGACCAAAAAAGTATCATGGATACCAGCATCATCATACATAAGATATTGGCTTTAATGGCTTAAATCTTGGGTAAATGAGAAAATTAAAAATGAACTGATTCTAAAAAATCACTGGTTTGCCACTATGAAAAAAAAAAACACCCTTTTTTTTGGATGTAGTTAATCTGCAATAATACCGTACACTGTTACACACATTATATTTTCTTGCTTGTCGTGCACATCCAGCCTCCAGGGGCTCTATCACACTAAGAAGTTAGCTTTATGTGATGATCCATCACAGTTCAACAGTTGGCACTTGGCAGTTGGCACATTTTGGCTGTTTGCTTGTACATTCTCTATAGTGATGTTCTCCACTCTCCAGCACATACAAGACAAGGGATGCACGGGATTGGGCCATTGTCACTCTTACACAATAAGAATAAGGGGGTAAGGGCCATTGTCACTCTTACTGGTACATCCATCAGCTGACTGGCCATACCGTTGACAACTCGACAGCGGTAGCATTGCAGTGGAGGAAAGGAATATAGGCGGACAGAGTATCCAATTTTCATGTTATTGGGTAACTCTCTGCCCTCAAAAACCACCCTTATTGAGGTTGATGGCACACGCTTACCTTCCACGCTTCCAGGTTCTTGTACACTTAGCAGTTAGCACGGCAATGGTGGTCTGACTGGTCTCCGACAGGCGTCCCCTACGAACTAAATGCATGAGGCGCCAGCCGCGCCACAGAGGCGGAGCCATTTGCCTTCTTCTTCTTCTTTTCGGGGTGTCTACACTGGGTAGACTTAAAGCCACAGGTCGACCTTGAGGACGGCCGTTGGGCCTGGCATAGTGGCAAAGCAGAGAGTTTTTTAGACTCTCCCTCAAGTTCATTTTTGAGTCCTATAAGTAGACCAGAAAAGTATCATGGATACCAGCATCATCATACATAAGATATTGGCTTTAATGGCTTAAATCTTGGGTAAATGAGAAAATTAAAAATGAACTGATTCTAAAAAATCACTGGTTTGCCACTATGCCCTATACCTTTCTGAATTTGTTGGCAAACCTGCATATGTATTTTACAAGTTAGGCTAGTCACATGGCTAGGCATACCACGTAACCACATTAGCTACCACCCGGCACCCTGGGATTGTCGGTGCATCATGTCACTTCTGCGGCTGCCACGTGTAAAATTGGTACACTGGGTATTATTGCAGATTAACTACATCCAAAAAAAAGGGTGTTTTTTTTTTTTAATTATATGTTTTTTGGGGTGTAGATTACGAATCTGAAATCCTGTCTCTTATACACATCTAGATGTGTATAAGAGACAGGTCTTACCCCATGCCCGGTCCCATCTTACCCCAGTGGGGTAAGATGGGACCAGCTCACTTTTTTTAATCTGTACAGAAAACTATGTTGTATGCAGAAAGTCTGAGTTGTAGCTTAGAAGCCCATTGAGTAACTACACCTTGTGATAGGTTTACGGTTTTTTATTTATTCATGGTATAGATGCTACATGCTTGTTAGAGATTTCGGTCCTGTCTTACCCCATCTGACTATATATAGAATAAAGATGAGGGTCTCTGAACTGGACTATTCAATTGATGGTGGAAATCAGCTGTCACTCGCACATTATGTTTTCCTGAAAATTTCTGCAAATGTCTCCCCTCAAACCTTTCTGAATTTGTTGGCCAACCAGCACATGTATTTTCCAAGTTAGTCACATGGCTAGGCGTTCCACCCTGGGGCTGGGAGGGACAGTGCATCATGTCACTTCTGCGGCCACCACATATAGAATTGGTACTCACATTATATGTTCTTGCTTGTCGTGCACGTCCAGGGGCCCTTTCACACTCTGGGAAGTTAGCTTTATGTGATCCACCACAGTTGGCACATTTTGGCTGCTTGCTTGTACATTCTCTATAGTGATGTTCTCCAGCACATACTAGACATCTCCTCTTACTGGTACATCCATCAGCTGAGTGGCCATACCGTTGACAGCGGTAGCATTGCAGTGGGGGAAAGGAATATGGGCGGACAGAGTAGGCAGAGTACCCAATTTTCATTTTATTGGGTAACTCTCTGCCCTCAAAAACCACCCTTATTGAGGTTGATGGCACACGCTTACCTTCCAGGTTCTTATTTAGTCTTTCCATTTTCACAAATTTGCTTGGGCCATCCACTCGAACTCTTTTCTCCATAGCAGTTATGTCAGCATCAATATCAACAGGAGTGATGACTCCATAGCAGTACTTCCCTTGATTAGGTTGGGAGCACCTAACCGACCATGGACCAAGCTGAGTCATTTGCAAAAGAAAGGCAATATCGTCTTCACTGTTGTCCAATAGCTGGACAGCAATCAATCCTTTTCTGCGGTTCACTCGTACATCTTCTACACGCATGGTTGAAAATGGTGGTGCTTCCATTACTGAGCAGAGCTGCTCTGGTGAGTTCAACATGCGTTTAGAGCTATCGTCTGCTGGGCGGATGAGGACCACCCGGGAATCCACAGCCGAACATCAGTTTCGTAAAATTTTAATCAGCGCAAGCAACCGTAACATTCTTTCAGGCCGTCACATTTGTTCCAAGCCGGGCCTTTCCAAAGACATCATCAACCTCACCCGACAGCGAGACATCCTCCGTGCCGCCGACCCCACTTCCGACGATGTAGCAGCCCTCACTGCCCGTATCCACCAGCTCACCAACGACAACAAAAAAGCCCGCTGGAAACAATACCTCTCTACCTTTAACCGCCACACCAACGTAAACCGCCTCTGGTCAACAATGAAGGCCCTGGCCGGCAAACCTAAAAACTACCCCAATATCGCCATCAACTTCAATGAGAGGCCCATCAATAACACCAAAAAGCTTGCTGATCGCTTCAACAGTCTCTTCACGGCTGTCACTCAACACAGGTCTAATAAACTCAATAGAATCACAACCCGGAAGTCAAAGAACATCGACCTATCGGACAGTCCCGCCTTCTCATCGGCACAAGTGGCCAACGCAATCAAACAATCCCGTCCCTCCATGGCTACTGGGCCAGACAAACTAACCATCTTTCACCTCAAATATCTTGGACCACTCGGAATTGCTTACTTGACACGCCTTTTCAATGAGTCCCTACGCACATGCCGAATTCCCGACATTTACAAATCCGCCAAAGTCATACCGCTGCTCAAACCCGGCAAACCGGACAACGACGCTAAATCCTACCGACCAATTTCCCTGCTTTGCCCCGCCATCAAAGTACTAGAAAGATGTTTGCTACCCATTATCACCCAACACCTGCCCCTAGCCGATCACCAACATGGATTCCGGCCCGGACATTCGACCACGTCTGCACTCACTCTTCTCACTACAGACATCATCTACGGTCTAAACCAAAAGAGGCCCGCCCACCGAACCATCATTGCCGCACTGGACCTCACTAAGGCCTTCAACACCGTCAACCACCGGATACTGATCGAAGACCTTCTTGCCTCCCCACTACCCGGATCTATCACCCGCTGGATCTCCAACTACCTACACGGCCGTTCTGCCTCAACGGAATTCCGGCATCAAAACTCTAAACACCGATTAATCCACACAGGTGTTCCACAGGGCTCTGTCCTGTCTCCTGCCCTCTTCAATTACTATGTCTCCAAGGCACCCCAACCGCCACCCAACATCAAGATTATCTCCTACGCTGACGATTTCACAATCTACAGCACTGGTCCCGACGCCGACATTCTCACTCAGCAACTCAACGACTACCTCCCCCAACTCTGCAACTTTTTCACTATCCGCAACCTGGAAATTTCTGCCAGCAAATCAACAGTCACCCTCATTACACCGCACACGGCCCAGTACAATCACCACCCCCAAGTCAAGATCAACAATCAACTACTTCCGCTAGAACACAACCCAAAAATCCTTGGCTTAACCTTCGACACCATGCTCACCTTTACCGCCCACCACAGAACTACGGCAGCAAGAGCCTCAAAACGCAACAACATACTGAAAGCACTCTCAGGCACTTCCTTTGGACAAGACAAGGAAACCCTACTATAAACATACAAAGCCATCGGACGCCCAATAATTGAGTACGCCAGCCCAGCTTGGTCTCCTGTCACCTCTCCTACCAACATCACCCACCTCCAAACAGTTCAAAATTCTGCTCTGAGAACCATAACCGGTTGCCACAACACAACTGCCGAACAACATCTTCACTCCGAATGTCAAATGCTCACTGTTCAACAGCATACGGACCTCCTCTCAGCCCAGTACCTTCTGCAGTTACGTAATTTAGCGAAGCTGTAGAAGTCGCTCGTCGAAGGACGATAGATTTTGGAACAGAACTATGCTTTCTGAAACCTAACCCCAATGCTGTGAGCTAAAAGTGACGGTCTGGACTCTGGAGGTGCACGGCAGGATGCACACAGTTCCACTGGCGACCTGGGCTGGTTGGTCACAGTCCGTTGTCCGCAATTTACAATTCGAGCTAAAGTCAGGGTATGAAGTGATGATTCGATGCAACGTTCAGTGGTGCATAACCATTACTCTCTGGGCTATTCGCTTCAGAATATGGTGGCGTAAAGCTCCTAATATTTAAAGCAAGATGATGTCACGGGCTGGTTACCGACGGTTGGCTTAATCCGCGGCTGATTGATGGTCATCCGGAAATATGCTAGGCATTCCTTCCAAGGCTGATTGGTGCACAAATTTGATGGTGCACGGCTGCGCACCCGACCACATCACATGTAGCTTTCAACTCCGTTCCAGAGGGAAGGAAAAATAATCATCTGCAGAAAAAACGTACAAATGGAGAATGGATACCGCATGAACCGTTTTGGTCATCGGGAATCGAGATTGGCTCCTCCGTTCAACCTAAAAATTCCATCATTCAGCGTCAGCGGTCTGAGCGATCAAATCAGAGGTAGGGATCAGTAGAGTCATGGTTGAACTATATAAAATATGTCCGACCCACGAGAAGTTCCGCCTCTCAGTTCAATTTTCTTGTTACGTCATGTAGATTGAGAAACGTAAACAAATCCGTCATTCCCATGACGAATTGGTTGAATGGATTGATCGCATTTCGGTGATTGGTTAATGCCTGCGACGTCACTGAGATCACTGACGTCACAGGCGAACAACGATGAACGAACTACATCCGCAAAAATGGGCTTCTGATGGGTCAACCTTATACTAGTTCAACCATGTGTAGTGCTGTTAGGTAATAGTTACATATGTTATTTCTAGAAAATGTGTTGCACACATGCTGAATTGTGGAAAAAGCAACACCAGATGAGATGGGGCCAAAAGATCACGGTGCGTGTGTCAGGAAAGCGATCTGACACCAGGCCAGATGTAAAGTCGAGAGTGGCAGGACTGCGAGATGCACCTGGGCCAGAAGTCACAACGAAAGTGACATGACTGAGAGGTATATCAAGCCAAAAAGGCATAAATTGCGGCTACAGTCGAAGACGGCCTTGCCAATGTGTCCGTTCAGCGAAAACGTCCACCCTAAAAACGACAGACAAGTGATCTCTGTTGGACAGGGGCGCAGCCGTAGGCCACAAATTTTACTCTTTAATAAACCTTGGAGCCAACGCCTAGCTTCACCATGCATTAACTTTACTCAGCCTCAGAACTAGAAACCGCAGACTACGCTTGAACTCTGTAATCCAGGCAAGCGACACTCTGCCGAAAGATAATAGCGCCGTAGGTGTCCCAGCGTTGCCAGATGGTATATTTCTATACCACATTTCGCAAATCTGGTATTTTCAGAAGGTGCCTGGTATAAATATTTTAGATCTGGTATATTTGCCTAAATCGGGTATTCTTCTGGTATTTTCTGACTTGCTGCAAATTTACTGCATTAAGTTCCACCTCTGAAGTTTGAACTTCCTCCAGCGTTGGCGTGGATTATATAGATTACCTTCAGAGCGGCGCGACTAGAGGTTTACCGCCATTTTTTGGAACCGCAAGTTTACCGCTTGATGAAATAACCCCAACTGTTAACAAATAACATAAGTGATTAGTGCAATATAAGTACGAGAGTGATGATCATTGATTGATTACTGATCAGTGATGATATGACCTAGGACGTGTGAGGTTGTGTAACTGATCTCTGCGACGCAAGCTACACTATTTTTGTTTGGTGGTTTTGAATTCTAGAGTGCCACTTGAATCCTAGGGTGCCATTCAATATTTCATTGATCTTCAAATGATCTTCAATGTTTATCTTCATTGATTCTTCATCCATTCATAGAACTGGCTGCCTACTGCATCATCTGTCTACTATGACCTGTCTCCAATGCAGTCGTGGAGCGAGTGTTTTCACAAGTCACCTATCTGAAAAACAGACAACGAAATAAAATTTCAACTAAGGTACTGAAGTCAGTTATTCGGACCAAGAGCTATCTGCTCAACCGCAACAAGTGATCACACCCGGAATGTTGGAGAAAGGCAATATGCAAGCATGTACGAAAATAATATACGTTTAAAAATTACTTTTTAAAGACAAACCTTCCAAAGAATCCAGTACCTCCAATCTTACAGATGTACAATGAATTTCTCATCTAATTTTCGAAAATTAAAAAAATTTACTTTTCAATTTTTTTAATATATATATAAATTTTTAATATATAAATTTTTTCATAATTATTTATTCTGTTAATTGATTCATGCATTGCAAATGACTTCACGTGAGTGTGCAAAATTTCAGATCAATTAGACAGGTAAAAGTGTGTCAAATATCAGTTATAAGATTTGTAGCTGACAAAATTATTTTTTCAATTTTTTTAATATTGAAAAAAAAAATTTAATTTTTAAAATCATTTATTTTGACATTTGATTCATGCATTGTCTCCAATTTTACACAAGTGTGCAAAATTTCAGATCGATAGGATAAGTAGAAGTGTATTAAATTTCGATTACAAGATTTGTAGCAGACAGACAGACAGACAAACAAACAGACAAGAAGTGAAGTTAAAGAGAAGTGTTGTAATAAGCAAAAGGAATAGACCTGTTTCCGTGGCTTGCTCATGTTGACCGAAGGAAAAGAAGTGCCACACTGTGATAAGAAAGGAAAAAGTGTCAATGTAATCAAACGCAGGAAAAGAAAAGTGTCAAAATGTTCCAAACAGAGGGGAAAAATATAACGTGTTCAATTTGGCTAATTATCGTCAAGCCAGATAAATGCACAGTACATATATTTTTTTCTTTTACTAACCAACGTTTCTGACGAATAATTTCATTAAATTTGGAGGTAATCGTTTGAACTTTGAATACATAACCTATTCACGCTGTCCCGGTTCACAACCTTCTTGCAGCCAATGACTGGCTCCACCAGCACACTTGGACCGCCATTCTAACTTCTTGCAGCCAATGAGGTTAGGTTAGGTCCGCTCAGGTTTGTTTTGGGTGGAGATAGGTTGCAGCTCGTATAGGTTAGGCCTGAAGAGGTTAGGCCAGAGGAGTTTTTGGCAGATGCAGTATGGCCATATTTACCTTTGGCAAGCTTATTTTGTGGCTGTGGACATCCGGCGCCATGGCTTTGAGCACTTGATTTCATAGGCCGTTATGCACTCTAGCGTTCTTACCAGGGGAAAGGAAAAGGAACTAAGTGTGAAGTTTGGCAAAGCTGGCCTCCGGCATGCGGCCCTGTTGCACTACCATGGGGCTGATATCAAGTCCTGGCGACGGAAGATTGGCTTGTAGTGCCGCCTGGGGTGATCCAGGCGCACATTTTCAGAAATGGTATGCTTGTATAGAATCCCCTTTTGGGTCACGGTAAGCCTACTTATATAATAGCATCCCATCATACATTCGAGTCAATTACTTGCATTGTTCATCCGAGTCGTGCGAATAATCATGCGGCCGATGACACCCAAATGGGCCACGAATCACCACGTTCGGCGAATCATCTGGTATGCTCAAAGGGGTCGCCTGCCGAAGACCACCACTGCCCTGGATGTAATGGACCATCATGATTCCTGCCTTCCGGAACGTAGCCTGCAACACTTCAAGCCGTCCGTATCTAGGCCGTGGGTCGAACCAGCCCTCGGTCGAACGGCCACTTGTCGAAGGACGATAAATTTTGGAACGGAACTATGCTATCTGAAACCTAACCTCAGATGCGGTGAAGGTAAAATTACGTAATTTAACGATGCCTGGAAGTCAAATTCGATCCGCGGCCTGGTGGTGCACGGCAGTTGGTGGTCAAGGCCGGAAGAGGACAAAGCCGAGTGGTGCACGGCTGATTGGTGTAGGTCCGGAGAGATCCAAGGCGTTCGATTTAGGGCTTATTGGTGCACAAAATTGGTGGTGCACGGCTGCGCTCCCTGCTCAAAGTAACTACAATAGGATATTCTGTTCTTTGCACCTGAATTGTGCGCACGTATGCTGTCTTTTTTGCATTCAAATATCATTCATTTTCTGCGAACAAAAATCGATCTGTACCAAAAAGGCGTGTGAAAAATGTTTCCCCTGAAATTGTTTACGAAGCTCATCTTGCGAAGTGTTCAAACGTGCAAAACTCCATGGTAGCGATGTGGAGTTTATTCGCCTCTATGCTAAAATTTAGCTCTGCATTATGCAATCATAACATCACAATTCTTTTCATTTGTTATACGCTACTAGGACAGAAACTGTTCTTTGTGTGTTCTAGTAGAAACTCAAGGGCCAAAACTCCGTCCTGTTTTCAATTTATTTTTAACATCAGCTTCCAGGTTGTTTGATTTTATGGTCGCTTCAATGAAGATCCACACATGATCTTGATGATCATGTACCGGAACACAGTGACTATTTTTGATTCCTGCAGTATGAAGTTTATATAGAATAGAAGTGGCACTGAAGAAATAGGCCATTGCCTGTTGCCGATTCTTGAATTTTTCGTGACTTAATTCACAAGAGATCCGGCCTTTGGAACCCGATCTTTCCATAACTGACGATTGATTGAGATAGCTGCTGGACTTATTGCCTGGTCCGTAAGGTGCTAGGCATTTTAAGACTGAACATATGGTCTTGCATAGCTTCGTCTAGTCTGTTTTTGAAGGCGTTCATACTCGGAGCGTCAACGATGCTATCAGGGAGGCTGTTCCACATGTCGGTAACTCGAAGCGTCAAGAAATGTCGCCGCATGGATGTGTTATAACGCAGGTTTTTTAGTTTATAGCCGTGGCCCTAGGTGTTGGTTCTTGTTTCAAATTCTTGTAATCCTTCTGGGATCTTGTATAAGCCATGAGTATACTTGTATGCTTCAATGAGTTCCCCACGCAGACGTCGATAACTGAGGCTTGGAGGCTTCGTAATCTTTAATCTTTCCTCATATGACTTGCCTTGCAGGCCTGGAATTATCCTTGTTGCACGTCTTCGAACACTCTCTATTAAATTTTTGTCCTTTTCAAGTTTCGTTGACCACACGACTTTTCCAAACTCTAGGTTCGGGCGCACGACAGCAACAAACAACTGCTTCATCGCTTCTGCATCTAGGAACTCGAAAGAGCGTCTGATCACTGATGAGTCCAAGTCGTTTTTTGGCTTTATTAACTTGACCTTCAATATGCTTAGAAAATTTCAACTCATTGTCGATATTAACTCCTAAATCTTTTTCCATTGTCGACCTCGACATCATCACTCTGCTGTTGCAACCGTGTCTTCTAATACTGTAATCTTGCTGTTCATTATTCTTGCCAAGGTGGATTACTTTACATTAGTCAGCGTTAAAACGCAGCTGCCACTTATCAGCCCAGTGAACGCAGCCTGTCAAGATCACCTTGTAACTGTACTTTTTGCGACGTATTCTTCACTGTATTATAAATCTTTGTGTCGTCAGCAGCATACATCAAGCTTCTGGCAGATCGTCATAAAAAGAAAATATTATGCTCTACTTGCAACCCTAATAATCTTCAGAGTTTATTGTCAAGAAATAATTTCAAGACGACAGATCACTTATATATATTCTATGATGCGCTTTTGAGAAACTTCATTTGATTAAGCCATATATGAAATTATTGATGGGGGTACCTGTTCTTATGTGGCGTATGTCGCAATCAGAGTGCAGATCTGCAGGATAAATAGAGTAAATATCTCCAAGCATAATTTATTTGGTAAACTAGAGTTCAATACAGAATAAATCTTAGCCGTCTCCTGAACCCTTCGTCTACCGACAGTAACTATTGTTATACGATTTATAGGTAGGAATAGCATTGACGAAAGTTAATGCATCCGTAGGCAAAGAGTTAGAGCATGGTCGGGATAGATGCATATAACACAAAATCACTTCTAATAGCGTACTACACTCTGAAAAGCAGTAAAATAGCGTAGACTGCGGCCGGCGAAATTTACACAAGAACAGATAATTATTCAACAAATACAAACGATTCTACTGCCATAAGACGACACCTCGGAATGAATTTTCACTGCAAGCTAAAATTTGTAACCAACACCGAAATATTCTAAATTCAGTATAACAGAAGGGACGGCTGTACACAACTTATGTTTAACATGAAAATATTGGGGAATTTTTCCGCCAGTATAACTCAAAAAGTCAAAGCTACGAGCAAATCTTCTTTATAACATATTGTAGAAAGCAGGAAAAATTGCTCAACAATTTAGCATCTAATTGAAGTACGAAAGCTAGCAAGTTCTCAAAGCGAATGTTATGACGTTGGAAGACGTGTATTGAAGCAGTAAATATCATAAAATTAGTTGTAGAGTCACACCATCACATTTGAAGTCTAACTATAAAAGAATAACACGTGAAACTGCATGCATTTCAGATACTCGGTGTCGACCCTGCTAGTATTATCATAAACACTGTACAATAAATAGTTAAAACGTTGAGGTCTGCAAGTGTTGATGGCGAGCGCGAGACAGGAGGAGATCCAGCGCTGCGCGGGCATCCATTTCGCTGGAATGACTCCCAACCTTTTGGATCGTGTATGGCAGGTATTGTGCGACCAAGTCTCGCAGTCTTCTCCTCAAGCCTGAATCAGACATGAAGATCACTGACGTATCAACAACACGCCTGTGAATCACTCGCAGCACTCTCAAGTCATTATTTAATGCATGGCCTAGCAAGATATCGTCCTGTTTCACAATTTCTATAAAACGTCTACGGGCGTCTTCAAAACTAATTGCATTTAATAGACGCGTCGGATTGACCCCGGAGAATTTCTCATTAAAACAAGTTACATTTCCTCGTGGATGAACGTAAGTATCTAAAACGACCTCGCCGTTTGCGCCACAAACTATGGTTACCCGTCCGAGCTCAAAGCCTCTTGTAGTGTAGACCATTTCGCAGTCCACAGCGTAAACGGACGGATTTCCATTCACTCGCGGAGTTGTGACGACGTAGTCTTGATACGGGCCGTTCAGGGGATTATTCTCAATAAAAACATGTTTCCCAAGACTCGGCCACATCGAGTCTTCAACAGGCAGGGAGAGGGAACATCTGTCGCTGTTTTGGCAGTAATATTGTCTTGGGATGAAGTTCGAACCGCAGCGAAGGCAGGTTTGATTCTGATCCAGGAATAAATCTGTAGCTTCGTAAACGATCGTCGATTGATTGGAATGGTCGATTAAATCATCCTCCGCTTCAATACTCCGAAGGATTTGCCGAGAAGTGAATTTATCTTTTTGGCTTCTGTTACAAGAGAGATAGAACACTCCTTTGTCTGTCTTGTAAGGATAGCCAAAATGAATTCGTTTACTCTCAGTCAAAACTAACTGGGATAAGTAAGCGTGAAGAGCGACCTCATTTAGTCCGAGGGTATTCAGCACCTGCCGCGTGTATTCAGCGGAGGGAGCCGACGAAGTATTGACATTCACTGCAGCATCTGAAGGAAGCATGCTTATTTCAGCTGCAGCATTGTTGGTTGCGGAGACTAAATTAGAGGCACTTGTGCTCCAGTCGTTTTCCACCAAAGATGCTGTCGCATTGCTTGGGCTGAAGTAGGTTTCTGTCGGTTGAGGTTCTCTGCGAGTGTGTGGAAATCTTGTGTCTCTCGAACTCACAGGACATGTATGAGCAGTTATTTCGACAGAAATGGAAGGATGTTCTATGTTCTGTCGGAGGTTAGGAAAATATCTTTGGCGTGGAGAATTCACTCCAACGCTAGCCACTGCGAGGTGGAATAAATAATCGTAGTTAATATCTACTTCCATGGGGCGCTGGTGCGTACTGTTATCGTATGCTGAGGTGGCAGGGACTCTCTGATTTGAAGTAAATTGGGCACTGGCAGGGTCTGGCCGAATTGAATGAAGGCAACCTGAAGTAGTGTTATTGCCCATGGGTAGTTCTTCATATCGACGTGCAGCTGCCATCGAAGGGTTAGTGAATCTATTTTCAATACCTACAATAGATTGGAAGATGGTACGGTTGGTAGAGACCATGTTTGGGAAGAACATAGTTTCATGGGAGTGATACGTACAAGTCCCAGATGACATATTAGAAGCCATTTTTAAAGCTGAACCTTGACCTAATTGCCCCAGGAATCTTCCGTGTTACACCTCCGCCTCAAATTAGCAAAACAATCATCACTCTTAGCGGAAACGTCAATTGCGGATCTTGTGCACTGACGAATCTTGGCTAAACATAAATATTTTTCTTGATCGACTTACACAGAGGTGAGATTTTTTACAAACTTCAACAAATATTCCTTGCCAGAGTTTTCTTCCAACGATTCCTTGCCATAGATGCCAGATTCCAGCTGAAACTTTTTGCAAGCTCGTCAGTTTTTGTGAATCTGAAAATAAAAATTGAAGATAATTCACTGTCAAAATTTACAGGTTTTTGCATACACCACAACAGAAATAATAATATTCATACACACATTAATTGAATTCAGTTCAATGTTTCTTAAATGAAGCTGCCTAAAGTAAATGCCTTAAGAAAAGGATTGCTGAGAGCTGAACTAACTACTAATTTCATAAATGTCGCAAGTGCATGCAATCTTGCATGGAAACAGGCGAAGAAAGTTTGAAAAATATAAGCATGTTAATGGTTTGCTTATCATTACTGTACAACCTGGATATACTTCACGGAGAATTTAGAATTAAGATTGCTTTACTGAGTTTAAATAGAGACTGGGGACTAATTCTCTAACTTTTAAAGAAAAGTAAGTAAAGTTAATCAGAGGCGTGTTTTAAATGAGAACCTTTACACTCCAACATTCATGCGTCCCGCCGATTGAAGAACGGGCCGATATAATATTAATCTGAGCGAAGTACTTAAACTGAACGATATTCATCGTGAGAATTTTTCGGCAGCTTATTTTAAGACTTTGAACGACGAAGTTAAAACGTGTGTGATTCGGTGATTAAACAGTCAGGCAACAGATTTTTACGTGTAGATAATACAAAAACTGCAGCAACGCTATGGAAAAAAACTAAATAATAAAGAAAAAAATGCTGTATTCAAGATTTAGGCAAATGCTTCAACTTGAAACTAAATTATTTACACATCTTTGCACCTTGTTTTAATTTTACGAATTTCAACATGGTACTGACTTGAAAATACGCTTCGTATTTTAAAAGTGAAAATGAAAGCAGAGATAAAGGTTCTGAATTCACGCCACATAAATAAATTCCTGGCACCCAATACATTAAAAACAGAAAATGATATACACTCACTTTTTTGTGACGAAGCAATCTTATCTGGCGAAACACATCGAATTTCTTCTGAAACCAAAACCACCAATATAATGCAACTGAAACAAAAGAATGGGAACAAAAAAAAATTAAAATTGTTCGAAAAAAATATTTTATACAATCTCAATTATTCAGAGACTGTTTGTTTGAATCCTCGCATCGACACCTGTGATGCTTGATAACGTTTATAGCAAAATATTATATTTGCTTTGTCAGAAAATACTAGGTAAGGTGGAGCTCAGTTGAACCAACCAATCCACCAGAGGCAACATCAACTAGTGAGGTTAACAAGCTACGTACCACAAGCAACCCATGAAGCAACACTAGATTTTTTTTTAATTTGTAGTCCTTTTTTTATTTAGGTTGCTAAAATAAATTGAAGATAAAAAGCGAATTTTCTCACGCAATTCTTGAAAATCAACCAGAAGATAATCGTATCCAGTCACACAAATTTAGATAAATATATACCCCATAGTCGAAAAATTCGGATTGATATTCCATTACGATAGTAACCGGGTAGTTTTGGATTTTTGGTTTGAGACTAATATGAATTCACAATAATATAATCAAATAATTATATTATAATTATTCAATTAGATAATATGAATGCACAGTACCTAGTTGTATAATTGAAAGAAAATATTACTAGACCAGTATATATATATATAATTATTTTCTTTACACGTGACGCACAAATCGATTAAAAATGACAAGTTGAAAAAAGTCCAGACCAAAAATATTATGCATGTAGCCCCTGGCCTGATAAGTGGTTGAATTCATCGGTATAAATAACATGGAGAACATTTGAGTACCATAACTAAATTGTTGATAGTGAAGCAAAAATGAAAATGAGAGCAATTGAAAACAGCGTAAAATTAAGTCTTTTATTAATGAGACTGCACGACAGTGTTTAGCCGCAAGATGACCTTTTTATGATGAAAAATCACATCAAATTTAATTTACAAATCAATGGCAAAGTTTTTAAACTGTACGAACAATTTAGATTTTGGATCAACTGGGTAACTATTCTCCTCATTGAATAAGAGACTGAAAATAAGCAGTGGTAATAAGCCAACGACAAGAAATTGGGATGATAAATCCAATATCCTGTAAATATTAATTATTCCATTACCACTGAATAAGGGACACGAAACAAAGAGCTGCGGGTCAGCATATTCGCAGTGACGCTCACTACTCTCGCGCGCCCAACCCACACCGCTCTACCGTACACCCCGAGCTCTACTCGCAGACTGAACACGTAACATCTCGTCTACCTGAACATGGGTAACCGCAAGGGCTTCGGAACCAAGAAATCCTGGATTGTGATTTATCTCTAAGAAGTTATAAGCTACCATGTGTTCGAATACTAACTGTTAAAAATTCGCTGTAAAAGATGCATAGTTAGCGGTGCAGGGACTTCAGTTTCCAAAACGTGCTTTTTGAAGAATAAAATTTATAAATATTCAGAAAATTTCTAATTAGATCATTCGCATTTGAGTAAAATTTGATGACTACCTAGAGATAAGTTAAAAAATTTAAAACGTGCCGGCCTCTTCAAAAGACGAAAAGATTTATTTAGTAAATGTTTCTAGCTTTCTGGCCATGTACGAATATCTCTGATTCGTGTATTTAGGACCAAAGAAAAGTATCAAAAAATTCAAAACAATACTGACTTTTAAATAAGAAGATAAATCGCTACACTGTAGTTCATTGTCGCAAAAAGATTACAACATACATATTCCTTCCAAACCATTTCTACGATAGTTAATTTTAAACTATCAGATGCCCATAAACAAATTCGATTATCACCAGATTTATTACATAGGAAAACCGATCTCAAAAATAGAATGATGCAAAGTTATTCGAAAAAAGTTTAATTTACGACTATGCAGTGAAATTTTTTTCATCGCACGCAAAATTTTAATTAAAGGCAGACTTTTAACTTTTAGGGAAAATGAAGAAGCAGAATTTTCGAAATAATTTCCGATTGAACAGACACGAGTCCCGGCCGTATACATAAGTTGACAATAATATGTTTCCGATAGTTCGTTGATGAACAACAGCTTATAATTTCGTTCATATCTTCAAATTGAAATAGTATTCTGACTAAATTACGGTATAGAAACCAAAATAGCGGTTGATGTGTATATTACAAAATGTGAACATTTCGTAACTCGTTATCATATAACCGTAAAAAATTACACGCGAGCTCTCAGACACGTGTATGTTATAATAACCTTCTTGGCAAAATAATCCAATATTATAATTTCCGCATTTAATTAATGCGATCATATTCTGAAGTCTTCGCCAAATTTATTCCACAGGCTAACCAATCTCAAAAATAGAACGAGAATTTATTCGCAAGTAATTTTAGTACCTACGAACAGGCATTGATGTTTTCGCATCGCACGAAAATTTCTAATTGCTAAAAGCAAATGGTTCTGCTAAAACCTAAAGAGCCAATATTTTTAAACCACTAACAATAAAACTGATATGATCATTAAAGCACGATCCTAACCACGGAAAAAATTGAAAACAACATGCTTTCGATTGATAGTTGATGGAAAACAAAAAATTTTTTGTTCGTATGACCTGTACGAAATAATAATCTAAAAAATTACAGCGAATAAACAACAGTCTAATATGGTAGTAAATGCTTACATTTAGAACTTATAGCACAGGCGCACTTGTCACGAGAATCACAAGAGAGAAAAGCTCACACTCCAAGGTCTAGTTGCAGAATGAACGTTAGACCTCGTCTACCGAAAACAATTAACACGAAGGGTCAGAAACTAAGAAAACCTGGGTTGCGATTCAGCTTTGGCAGGTTCACCGCTACCACGCGTAACACTGCATGGGGCATGACAATTTCATTGAAGGTTCAAAGTTCAAGTCAATGCTTGACCCTACTATCGGTTATTTTTTTAATAAATTCTAGTACCTACTACTCATCTTAATCTCTACAATGTAGGTACTAGAATATAAGATGAACTCTACAAGAGTTCATCTTAATCTTTAAACTTAATATAGTGCTCATTTATTTTGATGTTTTTAATCTGCTTCCATACGTTCAAGAATTCTTAATGAATACCAAGATATGCAAGCCAAGAAAATTAGCTACAATGTTGTACCCTCACGAAACAATAATTTAATTTTTGTCTTTTACTCCACAAAATAATGTGCGCTCCTCAATCTTGGCTGGTGGTGCAATCTAACACAACAATTTTTGGAACCCAGCCTCCTACTCGGTCTCATATTCGATCTCTAAGCCTAAAACTTTACCGCCATGAGCTAGAGATAATTTGTTCACATAATTGATGCAGGAATTCGTCGATATGTTCATCCGGTACCTTACGTACGCCGAAAAGATCAATTTGCACATAGACAAGCGATAAAAAACTTCATGATATAGAATAGAATAGAAGTGTCGGCACTGAAGAAATAGGCCCATGGCCTGTTGCCGATTCTTGAATTTTTCGTGACTTGATTCAAAAGGGATCCGGCCTTTGTAACCCGATCTTTCCATTACTGACGATATGCTCCTGCATAGCTTCATCAAGTCTGTTCTTGAAGGCGTTCATACTCGGAGCGTCAACGATGCTATCATGGAGGCTGTTCCACATGTCGGTGACTCGAAGCGAGAAGAAATGTTGTCTCATGGATGTGTTACAACTTACAACTCAGTTTTTTTTTAGTTTATAGCGCTCTAGCGATTTTGGTAATACTGTATATAAACCGGAAAATTGATAATTAATCATGTTTTGCATTGTGAGTTGCAAAAATACGTCAACTACGGTACTTGTGTGTTCATTATTGCGCTTCTATAATTCTAAGTAATTGTACCCGAATAATATAGTGCCTGTTTTTTGATGAAAAAGAAGGTTGGCGTTAGGGGCAACGTTCAAAGTGGTTGCGAAAGTGGCTTTTAATCCGTCAGTTACTTCAGATATTAACTCTGCAGATACTTTGGTAGAATAGATTAAAAAGGCGTGACATTTTAAGATCACATTACTGCGCGAATTACATGATGAACCTCATGACTGGCGGAATTACTCATGGACGAACGTAGACACATATACATATTTATTGGAATTAGTGACACCCCATATAATAAAAGAAAGACCAATTGAAACTGGGCACAAATTAATTCGGGAAACTGTGCTGCCGTCTACACGTTCCGACTTGGACTTCACAGCGCAGGTCATCGAAATTTACGCTCTGTGGCTCACATATCGCTGCAACTGTGCAGTCTTCGCGCCGGCTTCAAAACTGCGCAGTTTCCCCGTCCACACCAACGTTTTATCTGCAACGTTTTGAAATGTCCTGACAAATCGTGTAAAACTGAGCGTGTGGACTGGCCTTTAATTAGGTGTCAGTTAAGCGCAAACGTGCCACCCTAAAAATGACACATAAGTGATCTTTGTCGCACTACCATATGGGGCTGATGCCCAATTACCAAAGCCTGGTGACTGAAGATTGGCTTGCAGTGCAGCCTGGGGTTGATCCAGGTGCAAATTTTTAAATATGTTATGATTGTATAGAATCTCTTTTGGGGCCACGGTAAGACTACTTAAAAGCATCCCATTATACATTCGAATTATCTACTTGCAGTGTTCATCTGAGTCGTGTGAATAATCCTTCAATCGGCCGATGACTACCTAACAGGCTACAAATAGCCACGTTCGGCGAATCATTTGGTATGCTCAAAGTAACTACAATAGGATATTCAGTTATTTGCGCCTGAATTGTGCGCATGTATGCTGCCTTTTAGCATGGTGTGTGACAAAAGTTTTTCCCCAAGAATTGTTTGCGAAACTCATCTTGCGAAATGGTCAAACAGGCATAACTCCATGGCAGCGATGTGGAGTTTGTTTCCTTTCATGCTAAAATTGATATTTGAATTATTCAGTCATAACATCACAATTCATTTCATTTGTTATACGCTGCTAGGACAGAAACTCTTCTAAGTCTGTTCTAGTAGAATCTCGGGGACCAAACCCGTCCCGTTTTCAATTTATTTTTAACATCAGGTTCCTGATTGTTTGATTTTAAGGTCGTTTCAATGATGACTCGTAAAATGATTTTTATAGATACCATGCTTTTACTTGTAACCCTAATAATCTTCGGTTTATTGTCAAGTAATAATTTTAAGCCTTGACATAATTTTTATTCATTTTATGATGCGCTTTTAGAAACTACATTTGATTAAGTCATATATGAAATTCTTGACGAGGGTACCTTGATCTTATGTGGCGTACATCGCAATCATAGTGCTGATATCTACAGGATAAATAAAGAAGATTTTAGTTTTGCGCCGGCTGTGGCTGCAGGCGGACGTGCGTTGCAGCTCCGTTTGAAACATACTCTAGTGTAAACATCTGATATTCTCTTGTTTAAAAACTGCGTAGCAAAACTTCATGAGCTAATTCTTTCGACTAGAAGATGACGCATTGAGAATCCAGCGACGCAGAAGGCCGTGCTGTTTAATTTGACTGTGGCGACCAGTACCTATTCCGCTCTGTCATCTTGGTTAATTAGATGGACGATTCTGTCCATCAAGATGACGATTCCGTCCATCTTGGCCTGATCGGCCCCCGTGTACCGTGTTTAATGCGACGACGCGAATCTTTACGAGCAAGTTCT
Organism: Hyalella azteca; assembly: GCF_000764305.2. Classification (NCBI taxonomy): domain Eukaryota; kingdom Metazoa; phylum Arthropoda; class Malacostraca; order Amphipoda; family Hyalellidae; genus Hyalella; species Hyalella azteca. The sequence goes on from NW_025946489.1 coordinate 46,147, forward strand.
TCTGGACATCGAGGACTACACTTTGACGATTTGCTACGTTGAATGTTGTGCCTATAAATTTGACTGTGGCGACCATTACTGTCCCGATACCGACCGCCATCTTGGTTAGTTCGGCCGTCTTTGTTTGTTCTGCCATCTTGGCGTGATCGGCCATATTGGTTTAAAAAGTGTTTGAATGGACTGGTCTTTTCCGCTGCTCACGTAGCCTGCTTGGCGCAAAGTGTTATTTACAAGCGAAGCAAGCGTGTTATTTGACAGGGCACCATTTATATTGTATTTTTTTGTTTCGGCGCTAACTATATTCAGCTTCGTGCTCACTACAGTCGAACTGATTGTGCCCTAAATCTGATCGTTTCTGTCCCGAGTTCCGACACTACGCTAAAACCATTTCTGTCTAGCGACTACTGGACTGAATTTGTTGGACTGTTTTTTCTGTTCTTGCCACTCAGGCATCTTGCTGGACGCAAACTTCGTCGACGTGTGATTTTGACTGGCAGGACCAAATTGCGAGTTCTCGTTTTGGGTTCTTCATACTCGGCTGTGAGCTGACTAGATAAGCGTCACTGACCCAAGCTGAATCAGGCGACCATCTATGGTGCATTTAGCTTACTGACTTACTCGGTTAAGCGTTTGTTCGGCCTTATCGTGGATGCCGTGCTGGCCGAAATAAGCGTCCTGTTGCTGCCTATCGAGCAGTGCGCGACAACGGTGTGTTCGCTATAACTGGCAATAGGCCATTGCTACGGTGGAAATGATTTTCGACTAACTAAACGTCTGCGAATGCTGCTGTAGAGCATCTGCCTGTGTCGACCCGTAGTCCTCAAAACTTGCTTAGCATTCGTGTTGATCGCCACTGCGCGCAGCCGTGCCGCCAGTTATCTTTAGAGTGCCTCAACATCTCAGCATCTGTTCGCTAAATAACAAGGTTGATGAGTTTCTTCACATTTGGCGCACGCACACACTAGATGTCGTCTTCCTGTCCGAGACCTGGCACGACGCTGACTCGGTTTGCATAGCGCGTCTTCGCGCAGAATTAAGGAAGGACTCGGGGTTTTCGAGCGCCCGTGGCCCCAGGCTAGCGATTAATAGCAGTAAGATAAATCGCAGCTCCAATTTTCTTTGTCTTGCTCTGATTTTCTTGGTCTCTCGCTTCAGTGTTTTCTTCCTCTAGTTTAGTCAGAATACTATCTCAAATAGATCGATGCGAGCGCAAAAACAGAAGAATATAAATACAACCATATATAATTTTTGGAAGGCTGGATCGTGCTTGCGTACTGCGGCGGCTCTTAATTGATAATGCTGGAAAAAATTCAGCCTCATTATATTTCATTGGAATCATTGGCTGCATATTACTAAGAAACTGGTGAGCGATGGTAAAAAATAAAAATAAATGATCAAATGGAAAATTTTTTTGGAATTGGTAAGCCTGTGTAAGTAGTAAGAAATCTGACAAGAAATCGACCGTGGAAAGCGACTGAGAGGTCTCCAAAGAATGTACTAGTACTGGGGTAATCAACGTGCCTATATATTACGGTGAGTAACCGACCTGCTTGCGATTGAGCTTTGTAATCTCATGGAAGGGTTAGTGTTGGGTCGACCTTTATTATATGTTTCATTGTTCTTAAATACATATAATTCATGTGGATTGTGGAGCCAAAAGAAATAAATGTTTATTAATGAAGAGATTTTTAGTTTTTTTTTTTTTTTGTGGACGCTCAACCGTGTTTCATTTTCCAACAAATTTCTCGGTATTTTTTATATTTATCTTATTTTTGTAAACAAATTAGAAAGTTTGATATCGTGAGACTATTTATTATTCATACAGAAACGGAATAGAAACTAGCCCCCTTTTCCGCTTACCTCGTTTGTTTTTACAATCCATTCGTTAATATTTGGCATTTGCTCTCTGAAAAAATTATTTCGCATGGCGTTATACACATGAAATGTTTACTTGAAGCGCATATTAATAAAAATTTCAAAACTTTTGATGTTGAATAATAACTTTTAGCTTAATTTAATTCTTTGCTTGCAGAAGGTAATTTGTTGAGCATTTTCATTTTCGCATTTCCTCTTTATCATGTCTGCAAGTTTTTGATCACGTTTCTATTCGCAAATTGATCTTTTCGGCGCACGTAAGGTACAGGTTGAACATATTGAAGAATTCCTGCATCAATTATGTGAACAAATTATCTCTAGCTCATTGCGATAAAGTTGTAGGCTTAGAGATCGAATATGAGACCGAGTAGGAGGCTGGGTTCCAAAAATTGTTGCGTTAGATTGCACCACCAGCCAAGATTGAGGAGCGCACATTATTTTGTGGAGTAAAAGACCAAAATTAAATTATTGCTTCGTGAGTGTAATACATTGTAGCTAATTTTCTTGGCTTGCATATCCTGGTATTCATTAAGAATTCTTCTAAGAAAAATTATACCGATAGTAGGGTCAAGTATTGACTTGAACTTTGAACCTTATTATGCCCCCAGTGTTACGCGTGGTAGCGGTGAACCTGCCAAAGAGTGATTCAACCCAGGTTTTCTTATTTTCCGACGCTTCGTATTAATTGTTTTTGGTAGACGAGGTCTAACGTTTTTCATTCTGCTACTAGACCTTGGAGTGTGAGCTTCCCTCTCTTGTGCTTCTCGTGACAAGTGCGCCAGTGCTGTAAGATCTGAATGTAAGTACCTACCACATCTGCTACTGTTGTTTATTCACTGTAATTAAGATTATTATTTCGTAGAGGTCGTATGAACAAAATTTGTTATTTTTCATCAACTACCATTCGAAAGCATGTTGTTATAAACTTTTTGGGGAAGTTAGGATCGTGTTTTAATTATCATATCAGTTTTATTGTTACTGATTTAAAAATATTGGCTCTTTAGGTTTTGGCAGAACCATTTGCTATTAGCAATTAGAAATTCTCGTGCGATGCGAAAATATCAATGTCTATTCGTAGTAAAAATTACTTGCGAATAATTTCTCACCATTCTATTTTTGAGATCGGTTAGCCTGTGAAATAAATTTGGCGAAGACTTCGGAATATGCTCGAATTTAATAAAAACTGAAATTATGTTGGATTAATGACCAAGAAGGTAATTGTAACATGCACGTGTCTGAGAGCTCCCGCGTAATTTTTTGCGGTTCTATGATAACGAGTTTCGAAGTATTTACATTTGTAATAATATGTACATCATCCGCTATAGTGGTTTCTACACCGTAATTAGTCAGAATACTATTTCAATTTGAAGGTATGAACGAAATTATTGGCTGTTGTTCATCAGCGAACTATCGGAAACATATTATTGTCAACTTATGTATACATAAGTTGACAATAATATGTTTCCGATAGTTCGCTGATGAACAACAGCCAATAATTTCGTTCATACCTTCAAATTGAAATAGTATTCTGACTAATTACGGTGTAGAAACCACTATAGCGGATGATGTACATATTATTACAAATGTAAATACTTCGAAACTCGTTATCATAGAACTTATGTATACATAAGTTGACAATAATATGTTTCCGATAGTTCGCTGATGAACAACAGCCAATAATTTCGTTCATACCTTCAAATTGAAATAGTATTCTGACTAATTACGGTGTAGAAACCACTATAGCGGATGATGTACATATTATTACAAATGTAAATACTTCGAAACTCGTTATCATAGAACTTATGTATACATAAGTTGACAATAATATGTTTCCGATAGTTCGCTGATGAACAACAGCCAATAATTTCGTTCATACCTTCAAATTGAAATAGTATTCTGACTAATTACGGTGTAGAAACCACTATAGCGGATGATGTACATATTATTACAAATGTAAATACTTCGAAACTCGTTATCATAGAACTTATGTATACATAAGTTGACAATAATATGTTTCCGATAGTTCGCTGATGAACAACAGCCAATAATTTCGTTCATACCTTCAAATTGAAATAGTATTCTGACTAATTACGGTGTAGAANGGAAGAAAACACTGAAGCGAGAGACCAAGAAAATCAGAGCAAGACAAAGAAAATTGGAGCTGCGATTTATCTTACTGCTATTAATCGCTAGCCTGCGTAACACTATTAAGGGGCACACTATTTCATGTAAGGCTCAAAGTTTCCAGACATGTCCGTCTGAAAACGCTTCCTACAAACAGGATTGAATTTTCGATGAAAGAATTGATGTGAAGTTGAATCGCAGGCTAATAGTTCATTCCCGCTCATAATACACCTGGTATACTTTATAGACGATTCCAGACTCATTCTACAAAAAATTTCTCACCTGCTTCAATAATCAGGGTAAGGAATATTAAATTTAGATAGTTAAATATTATTCGTAATTTATTTTTGGTGCCGATCCTTAATGTGTATTGACTTTTTTACCTCTACACTCAGTTTCCCCCAAGAATTGTTATTTTTTACAGTTTAAGTATAATATTTTCATATAAAAAGTCATAGAATAGAATAGAAGTGTCGGAGCTGAAGAAGTAGGCCCATGGCCTGTTGCCGATTCTTGAACTTTTCGTGACTTGATTCACAAGGGATCCGGCCTTTGGAACCCGATCTTTCCATAGCTGACGATTGATTGAGATAGCTGCTGGACTTATTGCCTGGTCCGTAATTTGCTAGGCATTTTAAGAATGAACATATGCTCCTGCATAGCTTTGTCTAGTCTGTTTTTGAAGATGTTCACACTCGGAGCGTCAACGATGCTTACAGGTAGGCTGTTCCACATGTCGGTGACTCGAAGCGAGAAGAAATGTTGTCGCATGGATGTGTTCCAACGCTGTTTTTTTAGTTTATAGCCGTGGCCCCTGGTGTTGGTTCTTGATCAAATTCTAGTAATCCTTCTGGGACCTTGTATAAGTCATGAGTATACTTGTATACTTCAATGAGGTCCCCACGCAGACGTCGATAACTGAGGCTTGGAAGCTTCATAATCTTTAATCTTTCCTCATAGGACTTGCCTTTCAAGCCCGGAACTATTCTTGTTGCGCGTCTTTGAACACTCTCTACTAAATTTCTGTCCTTTTCAAATTTCGGTGACCATACGACGTTTCCAAACTCTAGGTTCGGGCGTGCGACAGCAACAAACAACTGCTTCATCGTTCCTGCATCTAGGAACTCGAAAGAGCGTCTGATCAGTCCAAGTCGTTTATTGGCTTTATTAACTTGACCTTCAATATGCTTAGAAAATTTCAACTCATTGTCGATGTTACCTCCTAAATCCATTTCCGTTGTCGACTTCGACATCATCACTCTGTCGTTGCAACCGTGTCTTCTCATACTGTAATCTTGCTGTTCATTATTCTTGCCAAGGTGGATAACTTTAATACATTTGTCAGCTTTAAAACGCAGCTGCCACTTATCAGCCCAATCTAACAGCCTGTCAAGATCAACTTGCAACTGTACTTTTTGCGACGTATTCTTCGCTGTATTATAAATTTTTGTGTCGTCAGCATACATCGAGCAAACGCTAGACACAGCTTCTGGCAGATCGTTTATAAACGCAACGAATAGAATAGGCCCGAGAACGCTTCCTTGTGGCACGCCGCTGCGCACTGAAGCCCAGTCTGATGAGGACCCATTAATTTAATACTGACACGTTGTCGCCTCCCTACTAGAAAATCTCTGATCCATTTGAGTACATTACTCTCAATCCCCAAAGACTTCAGTTTACGCAACAGCCGCTCATGTGGGACACTGTCAAATGCCTTGGCAAAATCGAGGTACACTGCATCTACTGGCTCCCTTTCGTCCAGCAGGCTGGTCCATTCGTTCAGAGTCGACAAGAGGTTAGTGGTGCAGAATCTCCGGGCAATAAAGCCATGTTGACAGTCTGATAGGAGATTATTAGCAGTCAGATGATCTATCAATCGACCCCTCACAACAGATTCTATTACCTTGCAAACGACACTTGTCAAACTGACAGGGCGATAGTTGCCCGGGCAGCTTTTGTCACCTTTTTTGAATAATGGTGTCACTTGAGCTTCTTTCCAGTCAGCCGGCAAAATTCCTTCGTTCAAAGTTTTTCGAAAAAGTGACGTCAGAGGGCCGGCTAGGACAGTTGCTAAAGGCCCGTTCACACTAGGGGCAACATACGAGAATCAAGTGCCTCAAAGCGCATGCAGAGGCGCTTTGCAGCCTCTGCATGCGCTTCTTGACCGATTGACGAGCTAGCGATTGACAGGAGCCATGCCACATGCAACACAAGCGCGGCGCTTAGTAGATAGCTATTAAAGAATTGATATCACTTGAATCGCAAATTAACTAATAATTTAAATTAAATTAAAAATTTATATCAAATTAAAAATCTAAATTAATTAATTAAATAAATTCAATTCGTTCTATGGTTTCAATGTATTAATTTGTGACTTCTGATTTGTGATTCTAGATTCTACGAACTGACGATGGAGCTGGTCTCCGAAACGTTTTCTATAAAGATATGAATTTTTGTGGACTATTCTTTGCTTTTAAATTCTTAGTTAGTAAATAGCTGTCTGTGGTCTAGTACGTAAGGTTGATTGTGTACGCTGGTCCGGCACACCAAATGTTGACTAACACCACTCTCGTTTGGAGTCACTCTCTAGTAGAGCGCCTAATTGATCTTTATAGAGAACAGTAATGCCTATGGAGTGTTCGGTCAAAGGAGTACAAAAATCGAAATGCAAATAATGTAAGTTATTTTTACATGACGTGTTCAGTTTATGTGATTGTAGCAACTCCTGACAATTTATGCATTACCGTTTAGCGATTTCAAAGGATGATATAATATCGGTACGAATATTGGAACTTTTTATTTAAGAATAGACTATATTTTTTATAAACTATCTTTTTTAATGTGCTAGTTCTCTAATTATGATGCCTATGCTAAATTCTCGTTTACAACTGGCATAGTGCGAAGAATGACGGACCGCAGCACACAGCTCACGCTTCCGAGGCGTCTTTTCTGTACAGCACTTAAGTCTGAAAAACAATGATTGGTGATGGCTTTTGCCCAACGGAGCCTCGTGACGAAGCTCATCTAACATTGATTCATCACTGGTAAACACCAGGTCTAGAATATTGGGAGTCTGTTTACTTCTGTAATGGGTTGAATTGGTAACGTGCTGGACTAGGAAGGAGTCTCTTACTGACTCCATGAACAAGGATGCTGGGTGATTTTCTTCCCTTGGAGAGGATCCATCCATCCAGTCTAGCTCTGGATGATTAAAATCACCAACGATCAACGTGTGTGACCTACTGAAAGTCATGCTGGGTAAAAGACTGTTTAGTACTTTATCGTTATCAGAAGAACTGTTTGGTGATCTATACACGATGCCTATGAGGAGGCTATCTTTGCCTCTTAGAGAAGTTCGCACCACACTGATTCTCTAGCTGATTGATGTTCTGCAGATAACTTGACTTGCTGGGCCCCATAAGAGGTACTAACCCACAAAGCTACACCTCTACTGCACTGCTCTTCATTTAAGTTATGAAAACAATCAAAACCTGGCAACTGAAATTCAACAGGTAAAATTCCCCCCCCCCCGTGATTTTTAGGGAGTGTTTCTGTAATACAAATAATGTCTATGCGCTCGTTTTCAATCACACTTAATAGTTCACTTCTTTTGTCAAAACGGAATCCGAGTTCGTGTAAAAACATTTTACAGCTTTTTCTGCACTTTCACTTTGATTCATGCGTTTATTTCTTACGTTATTTACAGGCCTGGTTCTATGGACATGACTTCTTACTTGTCTTCCAGCTCCGCTGACTGACCGTGTGCGGTCGGTGTTGTCTTGACATCGTGAAATTGGTCGACCCGAGTCTCCATGCTTTTCCGCCTGATTATCTCCTGCCATTTCTTGCGAAAATTTTCTCTCTCTATAGGGGTACCATCCTTCTTAACAAAGACTGAATTAAACTCTGTAGATTCACTTAGTTTTCTCGCAGCCTTAAGCACATGTCCGACCTGGGCTGTCTCCTGCACAGTTACCAGCAGCGCTCTACAGGCGGTAGCGTCTTTCGATCGCAACCTCTTGCATGCCGTTATATTCACAACGACGTTAAGTGCCTTGGCACAGCAATCAGTAATAAACTCAGCATCCGGAGCATTGCTTTCGGGAACGTTAAACCAAACAAGATTAAGTTTTCTTCTCTCTCTATCCAGCAGTTCACGAGTGCTCTCGTTGGCGAGATCAGAGATGACATCTTTGCGGCCTTTACCTTCTGTGTTATCGTTATTTTCTCTTGTGTGCAGATAAGCTTTCATTTCCACCAGCTCGTTTCGTAACGAGTGTAATTCGCTACGCAACAAGCTCAGTTCTTTCTTGTGGTTCTCTTCCATTTTGGCACTCTTTCTCAACTCCTGTTTGATGGTTTCTTCCATTTCGGCCTTAAAGACAGAAAACATAGAAGAGCACTTCTCTTCCACCATTTTTCGCTTTTTACCGCGCTAAGTGCAGGTTGTTGGCAGTCCTGGCAAAACCAGTGTACTGACTTGTTTTTACGAATAACCGCGCAGTCTGTCTTGCTCAACTTTGCACAAATGTTGCAGACGATATCCCCGCAACGATCACAGGCCACTGTAGCGTCATTGACGTTAATCGAAACCAGCTTGCAAAATTTACAAATTTCCTCTCGCTCATTTTGCGATTTGATCTTCGCATTCGGTTTAATAGGACTGAAAGCCTTCTCAATTAATCTTTTTCCTCTCTGACCAGCCATCTTGAAATGCAAGTGCTAGATAAACACAAGTTAAAAAACCGAAATCAAGTTGAGTAAAAATTGTTTGATTGTTCAAAATTGTTACAGACTTGAGAGTAAGCGGCTTTCAGAGAGCGGCGATCTCAGCGGCTTAGGTGTTCAAGGGAAGAGCTAGGCTAGGAAGAGGTAGGCGCGAGAACAAAGGCTTATTGTCCCGCGTGGGCCAGGGCGTGAGCGTTACCCTCGCGGCAACCCTCTACTGACTCTACAAGTCCGCGTTATTTAAAAATGAAAACACTTTCACTTGTTTGGCTTGTTCATTCAAATTGCACTCTCTTTTACTGACTTCACTGAACTGAACTGAAATTCGGTTATTCTCTGGCACGGATCATAAAAAAAATGCGAAGAGAGTTCCGAAAACGGCACAGTAAAGAGTTAAAAATTTAGAAATTTGGGACCACGAGCACGAGCGTCCTTTCTCAACCACGGCTTAACGGAGACTCAAAGTCATCCACAACTTCATTTTTTGATCTTTCTGTGGGGGTTCTAATCATTATAATAGAAACAAATTTTTCAGGAGCTAATCACGTAGAATGATTAATCATCAAAAAAAGTTATGATCTATCGCTACATCACTTTATCCTCTTCTGTATAAATATATTTGAATTTCCGAGTAAACTCGCAATCGAAACACACAGAGAATACGTTAAGAAACAGAAACGAGAAACACGTGGCGTGCTAATCAACTGCCCGCGGGGGTGCGAGTTAAATGCATTATGATGCACCATATTATTACAATTATTACAATTTATCACCACATCCTGTACGATACCCCACGACAAGATATTTACAAGTGAGAAAATCGTATCGATAATCATACGTCGAATAATTTCGTTCAACAACGCTAACTAATCTAGCAAGCGCTGCAAATTATACAGACTATCTTATACATATTTTCTGCTTTCGAATTTGGCTAATAATTCATAATGGATAAACAATATTATAGTAAATGATATAATTGACATATTGACAAACATTTAATATTTTTTGAACATCGCATAAAATACAGGAATATTCGTAAGTACAAGCAATAGAATGTATATGCACGTCCCACAAAAGATTGGGTTACTGAGGTCAAAACAAATTTTATTATCAAGTCCACAGTTTATTCTCTAAACCAGTGGTCCCAAACTTTTTCAGGCTGGTGCCTCCTAAGGCTCCCCAGTGAATCTCTAGCGCCCCCCCCCCTCACGAAACGCATATAAAAACAAACGCCTCTTTCTTGATATTTAGTACGCTGCAATTTTAAAAGAGGGAGGTTAAACACAGATGTGTATTTCACAAATAGAGCCCCATTTAGTAAACCAATATATTTTTTCAGTTTTAACTGTTTCAGCACTAGAAATTCAAGCTTTTCGGCCGGACTCGTGGCCGGTCCCTCAGCCGGCCTCACGGTCGCTCTCCAAATTCAGTGACCAAGGAATGTATCCCAAACTAATGAACACAGCTCGATAAAACTTGGAACACGTATTCATTAGGACCTAACGGTGATGTTTATCTCTTGAAAAATTTTAAACTAAATTAATTATATTTCACCTTCATTCGGGAGTTATACGACGACATGGGCCGAAATTCGCAGTGATCAAAGAATTTATTCCAAACTACTGAACAAATTCGAACGAAATATTTAATAAAAATTTCTAACCACCAAGCGGTGATTTTTAGCTCGTGAAAATCTATTCGAGTCTGAGTCATGTTCTGCACGTGTTGCGTACAAATCGTCAAACAAACGAACAAAATTCTGACTTCGACTTCGCGGACTGTCGCCCCCTACTGCCCTTTCTTCCTCACCGTCCCCCCCCCCAGATCTTTCCACCGCCTAGAGGAGGGCGATATCGCCCACTGCCCTAAACGAACGCACGTGCGCTGTCCATCGATAATGCAGCGATGTCGCAGTCGGGCCGGCACTGGCCAACCTATCGCAAGAATTTGGTCATACAAGCTGATTTGTAGGAATTCTCGGGATCGCGTTCTCAATAACGCTATGAAAAATATAACGCACACTGACTAGTAAACCAGGAGTAAAACACAACAGCACCTTCTAGTGGCAAGAAAAAGTTTTGCGTACCTGTAAAAATGATCAATTCACGATTGTTTATGTTCTTAAACATTTCAGAACATAAAGTTTCTTTGTACGGCTGTGATGGGTGAAAATCACATGAAAAAAATTTGTCCGTATTTCGATGATTTCAAGGACGTTCGTATAGATAAATAAAATCTTGAAAATGTTAAAAATATAAGATAAGTAGATGAATTACCAATTATTAAAATGTTCAGCAGTTTGACTTATGCTTATAAGTTATAACACGTACTTTTAGACGCTTCCATGAGCCTTTGAGGTTCATGTGAAATGAAGGGATTATGTAGTTTATATTTATTTTTCCAGTTTTATGGCTTCAAATTTTGTCACCTGCAATTAGGGTGTAGAATAGCAAGAACGTAAAGAAAACAATGGTGAGCATCCCGAAAAGAGCGAAGTTAAGAATTTTAACTTTCTTGATAATGAAAATTTCTTCGTATGATTTCTTACCGCGTTCGTTATCAGAAATAAGCTTATGATGATAAAAATTCAAGATTGTATTTGCCAGGACAGTCATGAAACTGAAAGCAATGAGAGCCGCGTACCATACGTCCAGTAATTTTAGGTAAGACGTTTGCACAGACGACGAATTAGCCTGAGTTAGAAGTGCTGTCAAGACAAGCAAAGCAGTTAGCGATACCATTATTCGTTCATTGAAGTCTTCCACACGAAAAATAGCCGTTGAAAAGGAGATAAGTACGATAAGAAGGCTTGTAAAGTAGCTGTTGAGAACGTGATAGCCGTACAAACTTTGCAATTCAATGATCAGAGATACAGAATGGTTATCGTTCACCTCCTTCCTCCAAGTCCGGGAAACCCAATACTCTCTAACGTCATTGCGTCCGCTGAATTTCACGTCTTCTTCAGGCTGGTCCGCGAAACGTTCATAAACGATTTGTCGGAACTCTGTGGCGTCTACCCATATGTTGAGTTCGCATTTCTGGTCGCCGAAGGGGTACTTGCGCAGGTTGAACTGGCAGGGGATTCTGAATATCCCCGTGAGGCTGTACACGAGCTCGAACGATGAGCCGTTCAGGTGGCGACCTGCCGAAAGAATGTTCGTTGAATGTATACAGGATACATGCATACAGAATTCGCCGTGCCAACAGAAGATTTTTTTAAATGGACATAGAATTTGCCTTGTCAAAAGAAGATTCTTTATATTTATACTGATATTGTCAGCTGTTTGAATCAAGGGAGTATACTGGCCTATTTGATATTCAGCACTCACGTTTTAAGTATTGGGAAAAAATAGCGCAGCCATGAATCACAAAATTTAAGCACCAGTCATCCCTGAAAGGACTCACCCATATAAGGGTCGTCCACTGATTCAATGGGTGGGATGTCAGAATATAAATCCACCATGCATCCGTCCGTATTTTCTTCCGGTACAGAGACCCAATGTCCTTGAGGGTGGCCATCGGCAGCTATGTATTTTGGGGACCAAATATCCTTACACTCGATGTTTTTATACTGGATGGGATTCCAAACCGTTAGGCGTGGATCTTTCCAGTGCACTCCAAAGGTTAGGTCGACATCTGCGTAGAAATTACTTGTTTGTATTGGGGCGATTGAATACACAATGAAGAAGTACCGTATTCGTACGACGTCATCATCTTTGAGAGGCGGTGGCATTACCAAATTATTGTATCCCGCGTCTTTCACGATGAATGTGCATTCATCTTCATCGCTCTTGTCGCCACATTGTGTGATTCCATCGCACCTGAAATGATTTGGCAAGCATGCTCCCGACGTACAACTAAATGTTTGTGAATGACAAGATGAGAATGCTAAGGTTGAATTGGCCTCTCCACATGCCCAAATGCTTCTGATCAACGGTAGAGTTGAATCTCCCGTTACGCACGACTCTTTGTGAAGATTCGACTTGATAATCCACTTATTATCAGAATATTTCATCAGTGAACTGAAACCTTTCAGTACCCAAGATCCATCAGACAAGGTAATGAGCACATACTCGCGGTCAAACGGTCCAACTTTTCCATAAACGCGAAAAATCAGCGATGTTTTAATTTTGCACAACCCAAACCTAAGTGAATCGTAGCAAGGGCGTAAGTGCAACGATCCATTCCGCAGCAACACTGAACACCATGATTTGAAATTTCCCTTTGTATTGTTAAGGCTCTGCATCCAAGATAAAATACTATCCTGGTTTCGTGTCGAGGAAGATATTGCCGCAATCTCTGGTGCGTAAATAACCGCATCTTCTGTAGTGAGGGCCGACCCTTGAAACTTTGAGCATTGTTCGACATGAGAGAAATAGGAACTAGAGCTGTTCAATTTTAGTATCGAGTATTCATCCAGGCACAATGTGTCCAGCGAGGATGTTACCTCACTCCTGTAAATGATTTTGGACATATTCAATTCCGTGTTGCAAGATGTCGATAGATTGAATTCATGTGCGTATGAAACCTGGAAATTTGTAATGTCTATCCACTTCTTCGAGGTTGATGACATATCTAGATGACATATTTCTGTCAGCATCATTTGAGCATCGAGCAAGGTTCCATTGTCAGTATAAAGCTCGTAGCTTTCTGCATTCAACGACAAATTATATTGAATGCTCCTAAATTTGAATTTTTCAACTTCAAACATTGCAGAGAAGTCGAAGTCATCTGCTTCGTAGAGCGGGAACTTGCTTGGCTCACGCCCCCCTCCAATCTGCACGTGAACCTGTAATGATGTGGATAGTTAACATTTTCATTCAACTGTCATGGTAATTATTTTAGACAATAGCGGTAAAATTAGCTATACTTAAGATATAAAAGGACAAATTTTTAATCTGGTTCTATGTCAATAAACCCGTACCATTGACTGGTTGAAATCAACCACGAGTAGAAGCCTCAACCATTTATTGGCTGGGAAGTGAGTGAGTAGATGATGGCTGCCGGATGGTAGGCTAAGCTCTAACTCGCTCGACGGCAACATTCCTATGGGAGATATAGATTTACTGGCCCAATAATGAAGCCAAAGTGAAATCTGTGCAAATTTTACATGCGCTGTTCCAGAAGCCAAGGTTAAATCATGACTAAATTTAGATTTGCTTGCAGAATTTTCTGTGTATTTTAAAATCATTCACTATGTTCATAAGTCCATAAGTCTAATATCTCGATTAACTTCAAAACGAAACAATATAGAAATAAAGATTCATTTTATGAAATATTGTTCGTTTAACAGAGGAACAATAAATGACCTGCATATTTAATATAAGAATTTCTATTTATAAGAAAACCTTATTTTCTTATTCGTTAACCTAACTTTTCTTCATAACTCACTGGCATCGATGGAGAAGCTGTCAAATTTGAGCGAAAATAATGCGGCAGCTTGATCAACATGCCCAGGTTCCGTCGGGTTCAGGAGCCACGAGCCCTCGTCGAAGGCTTCGACCAGCCCGCCATCAGGGGGCACTCGCAGGAACATGGAGGCGACCACCGAGGTGCTTGGGGGAACCTGCGAAACTTCGTCAACTTTTGTGGCCGGAAAGCAGAGAAGGTCGTCCGCCAAATCCGGTGGTTTAAACCCGGATGGCTTGATATCATCCGCAGGGTTAGCTAGAAATAGGAGATAGCATGAATGAGTGCGTATTTTGTGATTACAATTGAATTATATTGACGAAAGTGAGAGCAATGAATGATTACAGTGCATTTTCTTGATTCCAGCCGGCACTTCCTATGAATTATAATGGTCTAGCTATTCCACAAGCATCATTATTAGATGTAATAAAATCTTTGAAATGATCAAATGCCTGCATTGGTTCTCCATTGAGCGGTTAATGAAGAATTGAATGCATGAGAGTCATGAGTGCATTGCTGGCCCTGAAAGTATTTTTTCAATGGAAAAAAGTGCTGCAATATAGATTAGTGTTAAACCATTGTAACAGCCGTTATGTAATATACAAGCAGCTGGTGCTTTATTATCGTGCCGACATTTTTTATATGGACAAGACCTCGGTTGCATTTCCTAGACTAAATTTTACTAATGTAATATTGCCAGTTAATTCCATATTTATTTTTGTAAACTGTATTTTTATAAAAGAAACTGCGTTTCCAACTGCATGTTATAGGGAGTAAACCGGGTATGGTTTATGTAAATTTAACCACAAAAACAACCTTACCGGAAGGGGGCAAATATTATGCTTTGATGCTCGTTTAATTTGTTCAAAGAAGACGCATGAACTAATATATTGTCATTTTTATTCGAAATATCAGAAGTAGCACTCACATGAGGCGCTCTGAAGGAGGCTCCATCGTGTCAGTGACTTCTGCTCCAGAGATTTTGGTAATTCTGTAAATAAATAGAAAATTTATAGTGAATCATGTTTTACAGTATGAGTTGCAAGACTACGGCAACTATTGTAAGTGCGTGTTCATTATTGCGCTTCCATAATTCTAAGTGATTGTATCCTAATAATCTGGTGCCTGTGTTTTTAATGAAAAAGAAGGTTGGCGTTAATGGTTTGTATTTCCAAATGATGCTGCATGATAACAGAATCAAACATCATTGAAAATAACGACTTATGTTTTCAAACACTGTATGAAAATTGTAATGTTAATGCAAACACGTTCCATTGATAATGTACTTAAGGAAGAGTCCAATAGTTCATTTATCAAAGAATTAGGTGTTCAAAAGTATTCGTTTAAGGAAGTGTTCACTAGTTATATATTAAAGGAAGAGACCACAAATTCTATCAATAAGGATATAATAAATTATTCCTTATCCAAATAATTGTACATATATTTGAAGAAGTTTTAAATAGTGCTGTAATTAATTCATTACGTATTATAGTCGTTCTAATTAAGAAAGTTTTCATAAGACTGACCTGACTCGGCCCCCGTAGCAGCCACGCAGGCCATCAGAGCTGCAGCGAAGAAAAGGGTCGGCATCTCGTGAAGTGTTGAGTTATCAACTTATTCAACTCTCGTTCAGTTTATTTAACAGAACTGAACAGCTGAGTATTTTACTTTATATTCTGCTAATATATTACGATCATACGTTTTCTATTTATTAGGAACTTTCTAAGGAATCTGAGGCAGGCATAAAGAATATTAAATGACTTCAACTCTGAACGAGAAATATTACAACTAATCGTATAAATAAAAAAATTAAAAGCAAAGAAAATAGCGTGAAAATTTACCATTTCTTAAAAAGGAAAACGTTTCGGAGACCAGCTCCATCATCAGTTCAAAACCTAAAACACAGGTAGAAACAATTAGCTATATATACACGTTGAAGCATAAATCGTCAAATGAGAAACAAACAAGATAAAAGCAACACAAACCTATCTATTTACAATTTCGAGGGGATATGAACTGTTAGCGGCATTTAAAATAGGCTTTTGTTTAAAAATATAAAGGGACTCTAAAATTCGCAGGTCGGAAACACCGGTCGTGGAGGCTAAAATTCGAAAATCACTATCGGGCACTGGCACGATGCACTGCTCGGCATGGACGCATACTGTTAATGAGGGGGATGCGCAAGCAGGTTTTCTATCACTTGGAGACCCGGATGCAGACCCGGATGCAGAAAATCGGACACGCGCCAGTGTCCGATGGTGATTTTCGGATTTTAGCCTCCGGGACCGGTGTTTCCGACCTGCGAATTTTAGAGTCCCTTTATATTTTTAAACATAAGCCTATTTTAAATGCCGCTAACAGTTCATATCCCCTCGAAATTGTAAATAGATAGGTTTCTGTTTGCTTCATTCTTGTATGTTTCTCATTTGACGATTTATGCTTCAACGTGAATATATTGCTAATTGTTTGTACCTGTGTTTTAGGTTTTGAATTGATGATGGAGCTGGTCTCCAAAACGTTTTCCTTTTTAAGAAATGGTGAATTTTCTGGCTATTTTTTTTTTTTATTTTACATTTTTGCTAAACTTGCGACTTAAGCAGTCAAGTGATTTTAATCGTTTTAATAGAAGCAGGTTTGAATGTAGCATGAGGGAATTACTAAATTAATAGAATAGTTAATTCATATTAATTCAATTAATAAGGCAGAAAAAGTTTGACCATGAGTCAATGACTATAACAATTTCTTGATTATTAATAATGATTGAGAGAAAATTTAAAAATTTATTTACATTGTGTGCATCATGTGGGTTTATGTATATCATACACACATTTGTCAATAAATTAACAAATGTGTTCATGTACTAATTAATTTTTACACATATTTATGAATTGAAAGAATTTTTATGCAGATTCGATCATCAGACAATCCAATTATCGAGACGAGATTGTGGCCAAATTACGTTAAAGACATCTAAAGTTCAAGAACCTACAATGTGAGTGTGAACGTGCCTTAAACTATTGGTATAAATTCCTAAATATTTTCTTTTCATGTGTGAAAATAAATTAACAAAGACCTACGAGCTTTGTCTGGAGGAGCGTTGGTTCTTGCCACGGCACAATGAGCTCGATTATGACAGATACAGGAATCAATGCGATAAGAGTTCCTTGTTCATTTTTATAGCGTTATCTAGAATTAACCTGCTACCAAGAGTAGGTTTCAATGAGCTTCAATTTTTGATGAACCTTACTAGCAAACCTTCCACAACCTTGGAAGATTGTGGCAAACCTCGACAATGGAGGTCTGCATAATTGAGGTTCCCAATGAGGAGGTTCCCAAGGAGCAAACCTTCCACCACCTCCACAAACCACAATTTGCAACCTTTGTTCAAAGAAACCCTTAAGTATTTACTGTTGGCAAGTTCTAGGCTGCATGTTGGAAGCGAACGTACTGTCTACCAATCAACTAAATTCAATTTCAGTTTAGTTATTAAGTGGAATCGAGTATACGAGCCTTTAAAAATCAATTCACAACCGTAGTTATATTATCGGACGAAAATTCAAACAGAAATTTCAAGTTTCGCGCTGATCATTTATTTAGATTATTTAGGATAAATTACGGTGAGGTTTTAATTTCTGAGTCGAATATTGAATTAAGGTAGATTAATGCAATCCTTCGCATTATTCTCCTACTTGACATCTGTAAGTAAACTAAATTAAAAGTAGATTTAACAACTAGCGACTGAAATAGAGTCACTAACATCGATTCATAAAACGTAACAATACGTAAGGTAAGTATACCAGTTACCGGAAGTGCTTCATTAATTTTAAATGCCATTGCATCATCCGGTACAAGATGTACAACAGACAGACGTTATCACAACTTCACCTGTGATCCAGACCCACGGTGTTCACGCGGTCACGGCTGGAACGCAACTATATAGTGGTCTGGTCCGCCACTCTGCCACCCTAAGTCCCAAACCTCTATGTCTGTGGTGTCTGAGTCACCAGCGCCGACGTTTGCGTGTAACATGGAGTGAAGAAAGCAAGTCGTTTACAGGAACATGCAGAGGGCAAAAGCTAAATACTAAGACCAAGTGATCATAATGATTCTTTTCTTTAATGAAATGAATTAAATAATAAATAAAAAAGATTCAGTAATCGTACGATCTAAATGTTGAATAAAAAAAGTTGAATAGAATGATTCAGTGATCATACTGATTCGTACGTTAAATAAGAAGAAAAAAAAATAAAGAAAAATAATTAGTTGTCATCCTGACTCCTGCGTAAAATAAAAGTATACATTTAAATTAAAAGATTCAGTGATCAAAGTTATTCCTATGTTGCGTGCTTTCATACGATAATACCTCGCCCGAGTCAATGCATGTTCTATTCTGAACGATCAAATAGCGCTTCAGTGGATGCATTTTTGACTAGAGTCTAACATGCGTTTGTCGTATGGATCAGATAATGACTGATTGATGAAAATTGAGTTTCGAACCTCTGGAACGAATAGGTTTCTCTTCAGAAGGAATATTTGAACAGCTTTTAAATAGACTAGAAAATTACCTCGCACTCAGATCCCTTACTATAGGGCAGTGTCCAAAAAGTGGCACACTTACTTATTCCATAGTACTAGCAGAGACCGGCCGTAGCACTAATACGCTCTTTTGCCGTGCTAAAGTGGGTCAGAATGACTCACACAAGTGCAAAAGTACATCGCCATGTTGACTAAGTCACGCTAATTTATGCCAGTGCCACGCTCAGGTAGTTAGGATAGCTTCGTCACGCACGCGCTACACCATGCCTTCGGTCAACCAAACATAGAGAATGTTAAACTTAAAGATATTTTTAATATTACTGGTACATTATATGTACAATACAAAAATAGGAGCAAGATAAAAAAGTGAGGTAATGTAATTTCAAATGAAATTACATTACCACCTTTATTTGAATCACGATTATAGAGTGCGATATTGTGTGCAACAAATTTTTGAAACCATTCAAATCTTTTATTAAATTTCAGTTGGCCACCAGCTTCACAGAATGACGTGGAAATATCATAAATTCTACCCAAAAATTTCTTACAATTTCGCCCTCGCGAAATGAAAAGCGCCCACTGGAAGCTCACATGCAGCGTGACTGAAACAAGATATGGAGTATACATAAATTCTCAGCTGCCGGCATTTAGCGATGTTATCACTCTTGCACTCGAGAATTATTTAGGCTAACAGCTGACGTTTATTGAGGAACGAAAAGGAATACTACTGAGCTGATGAATTTGATTTAATATTTAGCACATAATTTTTATTCTTCCGTTTGCATAAAGTACATGGCGACTCAGGAGAATCAGGTATCGCGTGCCACATGCATATATCCGTATATAATAGCTGCAGTTCCAACATCGTTGACAGATCCTTGTTCAAGTTTCGTACTTATAGTGCAGTGACTTTCAGTGTAGAATATTCCCAACATGGTTGGCAATCAACAGTGTGCTTTATTAAGAAGGCAGAACACGAGAAATTGTTCTGAATGGCAGTATAGTCGCGTGTACAGCAGATATCCAGCAGCTATTAATTACGTGGCAAGACTGCAATTAAAGATTTAGTTGCGCTGGGCTTTGTTCTAGCCGATGGCTAACACGGGAGGATAGTAGAAAGACTGACTTATTAAATTTGAAGAGATGGTAAATATTAGGTGCACTGCAGGTATCGCGTGCAATCTGTAGTGAGGTAACTGCGTATGTCAGGCTTTACTTCGTTCTTTAAGAACAGCCATTGTACAATATATATGCAATATCACAATAAATATATGAAGATGCGTAGCTTAAGATACGTGTGTAAATGCGCATACTGTTCAATTTAATGCAATCGTACACAAGGCAATATTTGATTTTTTTGATGCAATTGATTTAGGAATATTACATAAGAATGTTTCAACTAAGCATTGCATGACAACGTGAACCATTGATTAGAATGACTGTGCCTTGCGCCAGTACAAAACGTGCGGAATACGACTTACTGGAGCAGAATACAAATTACAGGTATGCCACATTGTTTTAAAGTATTCAGTGAAGCATACTCGAACCTCGTCTGAATCAGTCTGTATAATACAGGACCTGTAATATCGATAAATAAAGCTATAACATCAGGATATTAATGATGTATTGATGAGTAATCTCATCCAGATGTTGATGAGATTGTCCGGTATTGACCGACATCCTCAGCTGTTCATTGATTGTGTGTGCCACCTTCAGTGACATCACACTTGCGGTTCTCTACCGTGCCTTCAGCACCGATAGTCAGTCACTCGCCAGCCACTCTAGCAACACGTTTGCTGGCTGAAGCTAAAGCCTTGCTAATATAGTCACCCCGCTTTGTCACGCGTTCCGTAATATAATATAGTTCACTTAAAGTCAACTCTGTCTTTCAGTCCCCTTGGCTGTCTAAGACTAGACCACTTCTAAGAACCCGGAACCAATAATCTGATAGCATAGCTTAAAGTCAAAACACGAGCTGTGACAAGATGATGAGCACTCATGCCACGGCGATGGCGAGCGACTAGTAGGCTACTAAATGATTCTAGAAATAAAAGCTTGATTGCCTTCATTTAATTAGAATTACCAGCATGCATAAAGCCTCTTTATTATGCGCTTAGATTTATTGCTCTGTCACGTGCAGAATTAAATAGAACTGATACTACTTCAAATCAACAGTAAAGCGTTCATGCCAGCTGAATCGTAGACTGCAGATCCTGCATTTATAAAAACCTACGAGTAGTTCAAACTCGTTGTTTTATTTCAGTGAAAACAGAATATTTTTATCTGTGTTTGATAGTTTTTTATGTACCTAATTGGAGTGAATCAGGTTTCGAGAATAATGACAACTGAGCACAGATTGACGACTGAGGGCAAGACTGACTGAGAGAAGGATTGACTGAGGGAGGGATTGACTGAGGGAGGGATTGACTGAGGGAGGGATTGACTGAGGGAAGGCCTGACTGAGGGAAGAACTAACTGTGGGAAGGCCTGACTGCGGGAAGGACTGACTGAGGGAAGGACTGACTGAGGGAAGGACTGACTGAGGGAAGGACTGACTGCGGGAAGGACTGACTGCGGGAAGGACTGACTGAGGGAAGGATTGACTGAGGGAAGGATTGACTGAGGGAAGGATTGACTGAGGGAAGGATTGACTGAGGGAAGGATTGACTGAGGGAAGAATTGACTGAGGGAAGGATTGACTGAGGGAAGGATTGACTGCGGGAAGGGCTGATTGATGGAAGGACTTTCAGAGAGAAGGACTGACCGAGGGAAGGACTGTCTGAGGGCAGAGTCAACGCAGTGGCCGACTGTCCTAACGTTGCCACTCTATTTAATGTGGCGATGAAGCCAGGCACGCACGGGCTGGTGAGCACATTGGCTTGACATGCAGCTCAAAGAAACGAGCGACTTGCATTTGTTTCTAAATCCTCGTTTACACTAATTTCTCGTATAAAACAAATATCTAGATTACACTTGGCCCACAATACTATACTTATAAGAATAATAACCTCTATTGTAATATTTTATGGATCAAAAAGGTTGCCGCCCTTATGCTACTTTGTCTATCAAACTATTGCAAGGGCTGAGTAACCACCATGAATTTCATTATTAATGATTCTATATCCGACTAGTTATACTGATTAATTATCCGAAGTAACACAATCATGCGCTTATTAGTTGGTTTCTAAATCTATAATAACTGCAATAAATAACATAGTAACAAATAAATTGATTATTTTCTTCGCAAACCTTCACGTAGCATATTGTGCATGTAACAAATAACTATTTTTTTAAACTAAACCATTTTGTAAGCGAATTATAAATTATCTATTACCATATCATATTATGTGTATCAAAATATAATGATTATCATAATAAAATATTCTGTAACTAACTAGACAGTTCCGTGGCGTGGCGCTGGCTCTGCTAAACCCTGCGTGTAAAATTGAATAATCTATAATTGTTCCCTCAATACCACCTGCTTCCAGTAGTAACACTTGCAATAGGCTGAACTGAGTTTTTTTTTCGACTGAATTGCAACAAATTTTAATTGTAAGAAGGCCAAGTATAGACACATGTTGTAAATTTATAAAGAAAAATGAATATTTTTTGCTGCTTTTTTGAACATAGCAATGCTTTAGATGTGATAAAGAATTAGTGAGAGTATGCATTTTTGCTCGTGAATTTTTCATAAGGCAATCACTTGGGCATCGGCATATCGGCTGGCCGCCAAGATTCTAATAGAAGTTTTTTTTCAAAAGCACAAAAAGCATCAGAGCGAGACTAGAAATTGGCTTCCACATAATCATTTACTTGCCAGACGTACGCTGGAGACGACGTGGTTGCTTTATACCAGCCTAAATGAGATGAATTTACATTACAAGAAACAATGAATTAAATTTTTATCACAAGAAAACGTTTATTATCATCAGTGTTAAAAAAATCAAATTAAATTACTATGAAGCCCCAAATTCAACTTATCTTATTTACGTTGATTTTACTTCAAGGTTTGTGAAAGATTGTTTATGCTTAGATCTTTCCGGTGCTTCTAATCTTCGTACAATTGCACTGACGTTCGTAGGTAATTTCCTCAAATTAGAAGCAACAAATGTACTAAACTGTTAATCTTAGATCAACAAGTACTATCTGATAAACTTTTACTGTTTGATCAAATATTGATATTTGATCAACAACTGTTATTGTTTCACTTACTGTTACTGTCTTACTACTGTTACTGTTTCACCTACTGTTACTGTCTTATTACTGTTACTGTTTCACTTACTGTTACTGTTTGATTGACTGTTACTGCATGATTGTTTGTTGCTGTTTGATCACCTGCATCTCATAGCTGTCAGTTGTGGAGAAATTTATTTTTTACTCAGCAATGAATAAATGTCCCTGTTAATTTTCTTCATAATTCGATGACAAAAATAAACAATTTAAACAAAATAGGATAATTATAATTTCTTCTCTTTAGTGCTGGGAAAAGATCAGCTCAAGTCCTCAAAATTCTCAACCAATGCAACGGAGAAACGGGGTTTTGACTTTCTTAGCCCTGTCGACGACTCGGCCACCTTAACACCTACACGGCACAAAGAAGCTTTACCCAACATCAAACCCAACGCCAGAAAGAAAATGAATCTTGAAAATCTGATCCACGAAGAAATTTTTGAAGTGACCGACAGTGAAGAAGGATCCATAAAAATTGATTCGTGGCTTGATGAAAAGAATGAAGTTAGCAAATACACCTCACGCTTGCCTGAAAACGCAAGGGAATTGCAGAAACAAGACACTTCTCTTCTCCATCATTCGCAAATATCGTTGTCTGATTTGTTCGATATGCATTCATCGGATCCGGCTGTATTTTACGCAGCATCCAGGAACCAAGATATAAAATCAAGGGTCAAATATCAATCAAATCCTCGCTCTCCCATGCCATCTTATATTTCCAAAGAACTGCATCAAGATCTCATGCGAGAGGGACAAGGACCTTTTCAAGTAAAAGAATCGAAGCACAATAAACAAAGACGGTCAACAGAAACTGAGCAAAACGTCGTACCCTACACTGAGGTGGACACTGAAATAGAAGTCGAAGAGCCTAATGGAATTCAAAGAAACAATCAAAACATGTCGAAGGAGAGAAAATTTGAGTCGTACTCTGACCCTTCGATGGTAACAGCGGAACAGCGTTTAGCAGACAAGCTCTTTGCTGGGTACAATAAGAACATCCGACCAACTACAACGGGTGGTGAAGTTACCTACGTTACTTTCAAAATATCTTTGTTGGATATCATGGAAATGGTGAGAAATTAGTTTAAACGTTTTCTACTTAAGGAGTTGCCTTTATTTTACTATAGTTTACTAATCACTAATCAGACATTAGGTGCAGTTCCGTATAGGTGCCCAAAATCTGTTCACGTTTTAAGATTTTCTGTTGTAGCAATAATCTTTGCTAAATAACGATTGAATTTCTCTGGCAATGTCTAAATAGACTCTCACCCCACCTTTCCATCTCTAAATGAGGAAAATCTGTCCATTTTTCTTCTGGGAAATTTTTTAGAAAATTTGCAGAACTTTTTCTTTTATTTTAGAAAAATACATGTATCGTATTAGCTAACCATGTCATTGAAACATTTTCACTTTCTCAGGTGCAAGTTGACACGCTTTAAAAATATAAATGAAAATAAAGTCTTAAAATAAAACTATGTATTTATAACTAAATATTTGTTTTATGTAAAAAGTTATATAAAGTAATCATTCCATTGAATTTTCCTGTGATTGATGAATTGTTACGCGGGAGATCATTGCAGTAAATGTTGAAATTATCGTTCACTAAATTATCTTATGGTTGTTGATTTGTTACGCAGGACACTCGGTACCGTAAGCTGCGTATCAACACCGAGCTCATCCTCCTGTGGACAGACGTGCACCTGTCCTGGGACCCCGCTCTGTTCGAGGGGGTCGAGACCTTGCGGGTAGCCCACCACCTCATCTGGACGCCTGACATTATTCTCTACAACACGTAATAGAAATAAAATATAACGTGAAGTCACGGACGGACAGCCGGACAGACGGACGGACGGACATGGCGATATAACTCAGTACTCACTGCAGTGAGTGACACACAGAGCATTTTCTCTTCGACGAAAACGTGAAGTCGCGGACGGACAGACGGACGGACGGACATGGCGAGCACAATAGTGCATTTTTTGCATAAATGAGAAAATGCGCTAAAACGCTTAATTAGGACTTAGCTTCCATTGTAATCAATTTCACGTTAATTGTGCGACGTGAATAAGCTTAGCAAGCAACTAATCGTGCCTCTAAGAATCAAAATTATGAAATGTAAACAACAGGAAAGAAATGAATGAAATCTTGAAAATAATTCTAGATGGAAGGAGTAGAATAAAATTAAAACTTTTTTTCATCTTCCATTTGTTACCAACTTCTTTACTCCTTATATTTATTTACTAATACATTTTCAATTCATGTCAATATTTGCTATCAACCATTCCAATTTCAATTTTGAATCACATACATAACAATACATACATGCACAATTAGTTGATTTTTTAAATATTTCATTATCATCAAATTGCTCGTTCATAATATTCATTTCAATTTCCCAATCGTCTCATGTTGTTGGATACTTTGTTCAGGGCAGAACCGAACTACCAGAGCTCGATCTTAAGCACTAACGCCATCCTGTCGTCCGAGGGCAAAATAGAACTGATGAGTCACGCCATTTTCTGTTCAGTCTGTGATGTCAACGTTGAGTTCTATCCTTTCGATCAGCAGGCTTGCCAGATGAAGTTCTCTTCCTGGACGTACGACGTCACAAACGTAAGTCCGACTTGATTGTCCAGTCATTATGTAACTTAACAAGTCTTTAGTTTCCTCACGTAACCACAAAGTTACCACTGTTTACTTCTATTATTTTTAACATTCAGTTTTTAGGCTAAGTATTTTTAGATTTAGCATAGTTTGAGTGCATCACTTTATAGTAACCTGATAAAATTCTTTCGTCCGCCAAACAATTATATTTTCATGTTCAGAACGACGTTATAAGAAATGACTTATTAGTCATTTTAGGATTTATTAGGATTAGGATTAGGATTTATTAGGATTATTAGTCATGAAAGTTTCACATATTTTTCCCAGATCGTCGTGTCGGAAGCGATGGTTGACATCGGCCACTTCAACGAAAACCCAGAATTCTTTCTGGAAGATTTCTACGTGACCAAGACGGAGGAATTCAACGACTGCTGCCCTCTGCCGTTCTCAAGTAATTATAAATCAACACGCACTCTTCGTTATACTTTATAAATTTTATGGAAAAATTAGACATCTGATATGATGGTTTCGTTACAGTATGATTTTATGCGACGTAGAACTATACAACATTCTGATTTAAGAAGATTGGTTTTATATTGAATGGATTTGAATCAGTTTTCATTACTGTGAAATATAAGAGATATTTAGATATATATTCACCTATGACTTGAGAATGAGGTTCACTTTATTCTAACTTCTATTGTAAACATGCTTTTATCTACTTTTGGAAAAGGCACTGGTTAAGAAGCACTAATAGTATCCCATCTCACTAGATGTTCGGCATGAGTAGATTGTTTATTGATTTACAGAATAACGTACATGACATACTTACAGCCTTGAAGTACGTGGTACAGCTGCAGCGACAGAGCAAGTTTGCGCTTTTCTTCTACGTTGTGCCAGGCATTCTCATCAACATTTGCGGTGAGAGCACAATATCCTCAGAGTATAGCAAACATTGTACGTGTTGAGTGAACAATATCCTCAGAGCATA
Organism: Hyalella azteca; assembly: GCF_000764305.2. NCBI lineage: Eukaryota > Metazoa > Arthropoda > Malacostraca > Amphipoda > Hyalellidae > Hyalella > Hyalella azteca. The sequence goes on from NW_025946489.1 coordinate 72,644, forward strand.
GCAAACATTGTATGTGTTAAGTGTACAATATCCTCAGAGTATAGCAAACATTGTATGTGTTAAGTGCACAATATCCTCAGAGTATAGCAAACATTGTATGTGTTAAGTGTACTATATTCTACGAGTATAACAAAGATTGTACGTGTTTAGTGTACAATATTCTTCGAGTTATTATTGTTATTTTCTAAAAATCTCCGGGGCTTGTGGGTGGTTTATTGGACATTTTACTGGAGCTCTTCGTGCTATTTGAATTGTTTGTGGATGATGAACTGAGAAATTAGTTTATGATGAATAATTACAAGGATGAGTACTGCCGGTAATTTTGCCGCTCACCTTTACTTGATTCAGTCAGATTAAAACTATACTAGGGTGAATCTGCAATCCTTGAGTAAATCAGGGATCTTGTCCTATTATTATATATTGCTTTACTACAATCATGAGAAGAAATGGAAAGCTGTAATGAAAACACCTTATTCATTACAGAAATATTGCAGAAAAACGTTTAAACGCCTTTTTTATTATATTAATACCGGGCGGCGTTGCCTACTTTAATGTTAACTTATAGATTCAGTCGTCAATCGTAAGATTGACCAATCATATCGTTGTTTGTTCCATGTGCCAGCGTTGCTGGTGTTCCTACTCCCGGTCGAGTCAGGCGAGAAAGTTGGCTTGGGCGTCAACTCGATGTTGGCCATGATTGTCTTCCTTATCGCCATGACCGAGAACCTGCCACCAACTGAGAAGCTGCCGCTCGCTGGCGAGTCCCAAGAGTCCCATGGTCAAACTGAGTACTGATAGGGCACACAAGGACAGAGAGTGCATTAATATTTGAATCAATTCGCATTTTTTTCTCTGAGTGTGACATTTGCGATAGTTCGCTAATAATTCACTGAATATTCAAGCTGACACGAGGTTTGTGTTCAGGTGTGTACTACGGAGTGTGTCTGTCGCTGGTAGCCATCAACATCGCCTTCTCCGTGTACGTCCTGAACCTGAACTACACGGGCCTGCGGGGTTTTGTTGTCCCGAGGCCGATGAGGCGAGTGAGATATTTGTTTTTAACCAAAGGAAACTCTTTTGACTGTTCACATTGTATCGAGTTAGAGATCTGTTCAATTTTAAATGCAAAACGATGCTTGAAGTTTTAGATTAAGCTGGTGCGAATCATTTTCCGTAGAAAAAGGACGAATAAAAAGGCTACGGTGTCCAATTTTTTTTTTTTGAAGTTTTGCGCTATTATATTATCAATACAGCAAAACTAAGGCCATTGAAACTGAATTACAAAATATTAGGTTAAACGAAATGTATTGATTTTGTCAATGAATTGGAACATTGTCTGAAATTTTATTGAAACAAGCATAGCAAAGAGTTAAGGGCTTCAGAAACGAAATTCACATAATTGTTATACCTAGATTTTTTTTAAAATTCAGGATCAGGGTTCGCACGATAAATCTGCATTTTTCTAGGCTTCATTTAATACAAGTTTGAGGGTTTGATGTTTGGTGAATTCACCTGAAAATAGCCTAAATACTATTCGGGAAAAATCAAATACAAATTAATTTCCAAACATAACCTAATACATCAAGAAAACCTTATGTGTATATTAAGAGACATGCAGCTGGTGTTTAAAAATAACTGAAACTAAATTAATCATCTAAACTTATATATTATAACATCACTGAGTGTTTAAACATTATGTTGATCCACAATACTGAGAGTGTCACAATTTTTATCGATATTTTAGCGATCGCTGGTGATAATAGCAATATACCTACTCTATAATAATACTGTAAATATATAATAATGAAATTTATACTATATAATAGCTAAAAATATAACCCAGTACTCACTGCAGTAAGTGACAGAGTGCGCATTTTCTCGTCGACGAAAACGTGAAGTCACGGAAGGACAGACAGACGGACGGACATGACGAGCACAATAGTGCATTTTTTCAGTAAATGAGAAAATGCGCTAAAAATAAAATATAATCACATTTTTAGCGCATTTTCTCATTTTTGGAAAAAATGCACTATTGTGCTCGCCATGTCCGTCTGACCGTCTGTTTGTCTGTCTGTCCATCTGTCCGTCCGTCTGTCCGTGACCTCAAGTTTTCGTCGACGAGAAAATGCGCTCTCTGTCACCCACTGCAGCGAGTATTGAGTTATATTTTTATAAATTTTACTCAGCACAGGCGGGCGTCGCTTTTACTCGCGTCCGCCTTACGGGTGCCTGTACCGCCTGGGGTCGCCAAGGCCTGGAACAAACTCGACAAAGTAGCATAATTAATTTTACAAAATGTGTGATACTTTGTGTACATTCTTGACCTATGTTACTTCTACTACATAAAACGTAATTAATGAGGATTTTGAAATATAAGGTTTCGATATTTTTTAATAGTTTATGGGATTTAAATTTCTGTATTCAGCATCCGATATTAAACGGAGTTATGATGTAAATGAAAAAGACATGAACCCATATAAATTTATTTTTCTGTATTCTAATTGAATAATGAAATATTAATTATATTCCGGTGTTATCCGCTCTTTAGACTGTGAATTTTGGCTTTCGCTAAAGTATTCACTTGCTCAATTTAATGCCCCAGGACGCAGCGATTGTCTCGACTAAAGTCGAGATTCTGAGCAACTCCGACAACCCCGACCTACCCGACCACATCAGGGAACTTTTCCCAGACTTCGTCCCCGCTGCCAACCAACCGCCCCCACTAAAAGGTATGATAACTGATTATGGTTTACTAACCAACTATATTACTAACAAACACGAATGGTGAAAGGAGTAAGTGGTGAAAGAAGTAAAGTGAAAGGAGTAAATAGTGAAAGGAGTATATGGTGAAAGGAGTAAATGGTGAAAGGAGTTAATGGTGAATGGAGTATATGGTGAAATGAGTATATGGTGAAATGAGTATATGGTGAAATGAGTATATGGTGAAAGGAGTATATGTTGAAAGGAGTAAATGGTGAAAGGAGTTAATGGTGAATGGAGTATATGGTGAAATGAGTATATGGTGAAAGGAGTATATGATGAAAGGAGTATATGGTGAAAGGAGTATATGGTGAAAGGAGTATATGGTGAAAGGAGTATATGGTGAAAGGAGCAAATAGTAAAAGGAGTAAATAATGAAATAAGTAAATGGTGTAAGGAGTAAATGGTGAAACGAGTAAATAATGACAATAGTAAATGGTGAAAGGAGCAAATGGTGAAAGGAGTAAATGGTGAAAGGAGCAAATGGTGAAAGGAGTAAAATATAATGGGCTAGATTTTAAAGAGCCAATAATAATTTTAGAAAACAAAAGATGAACTTCAAATATATGAATACTTTAGACACCAGTTTTACTGTGCTGAATACGAGTGTCATCGAGAGTGAGGTTAGTTGCGATACCGAACCCGTGAGCTACTCGCACCTGCAATGCTCGTTTCCTTGACATTTATTGATTAGCGTATGAACAGATAAGGTAATATTTATACAATATTACAGAAAATTTTATGCTATGGTACAATACTTAGGTTAATTGTGAGTAAAGATTTCAAATTTACAGACGCCTACGAGCGCCGCGCGTGTAGCGCCGTAGAGAAGCTCGCAGCTTTATTCGAGAAGCAGGACAGCGCCAGCGTCAAGGCACAGAGGCAGTCGGTCATCCAAGATGAATGGAAATTTGTATCCAGAACTCTGGACAGGTTGCTGGTGATCGTGTTCGCTGTAATAGCCCTGATTTTTAACGTGTACCTTCTCGCAGCTTCGCCATTTGGGTACAAGTTTGAGTTCTGTCCGTTGCTGGGAGGCTGCGATGACATGACCGAACATCAAGTGAGGGATCTCATTAAGAGGATTGCTGAACACACGGCAACGGGACTCCTTCCTTCAGGAGTAATGTCTACTGGTCATTAAATCATATTCATCCATATATTCTCACCAAAATTTTTTACTAAGATAATAAAATACAATGATCAAATTACAAATGTGTCGGAAGGAACGAAAAAAGAAATTCGTATTCACAACCACGTGTAAATTTTAGCAGCCCTAAATAACTCATGTATTCCGACTTTGGCTGAGGTTTAAGATCAATTGAATGAGACGACATTCTGAAAATTAATGCCGGGAAATAACGTCTCATTGTTCGATGGAAAGAAATTTTATTGACTATGGATCGTAAAATAACTTAAGTCGTCATTAAACATATCTGCTGCTAAGCGCCCTCATATGAGCTTTCGCAACTACCGAAATAATAACAAAATTGGTTGATGCTTCTAGACCAGTCGCTCAGTGAATAAAGTCGCAATGATATAAGCGTATATAAGTGTACGTCATAATGATAAGGGCTTAGTCACGAACTGAAGCACATGACTACATTATATCTAATGGTGATGCAGCGTCGGTGAATTAATTGGCTATACAGAAAAAATTATATGGGCGAAGGTCATATCAATCGCGTTCTCAAAGTTTCATAATTTGTAACACAGCCAATCTTTTAAAATGAATTATTCAATTCTTTTTGCGCCTAGATGTTATTTTTCTTATTTCAAGGTTTTCAGGTCAATAATTAGAACCGATTATCATGTAAAGTTATTTCAGGGAAATGGGGGATTTGAAATAGATACACATTTCTGCACATCATTCTCCGAAATTCACGAATTCGTAAACACAAACTTAAACGATGAAAGATTCCATCAAACAATATTATTGAATATTTATGTATTTTTTCACCAGATGTCACTCCTGGAGTTTGTGCACAGCGTTTATTCCCTTGCCCTTGTAGGTTTTAACGGACCGTTTCCGTTGTGTTCAGATCATGATTGAGTATTCCTAATTATGCAGGAAATTCTTAGAATTTATTTCTAACAATATTAGAGGAATATAATCCGATGTATCTGTTCGTTAGAAGGTAAACAATCATTTTTTCACGACACTCTAATGTAGGTTATTACACAGTGAGTTATTTCCATTTTCAAGGATGGAATTTATGGTCTTCACGTATGATTTGATGGTTTATATAACCCTATAAAATCCTTTCATTGAAAGATTTTTTAGCACTTTAATCTGAAGACTTAGCACAGGATACATTAAATTATATATGATACCTTATTAATAGTCTCACAAAATGTAAAATTCAACAATAAATATTTCATATTCACTTAAAACGAATTTTTGCTGCACATTATTTAGAAATGGCAAGTCAGTGAGATGAACTCAACTACTTCAGTTTGATGTGTGCGTGCGTGCAAATAAAAAAATGAAGAATTTTCCAAACCACGCATATTCCAAGCAGGCAGCTTATCACCCGCTGACCACTTAATCTCAAATTAATTACATTTCTGACAAGCTAATTATTACACCTTAGCGAGCATATCAGCGTTGTCCGAATTAGAGACAAATTAGTTCATTGCAGCCGCAACAGGAAATGAAAGCCCGTCAGTTAATTTCTTCGGCGATTTATCTAGAGAGGCATGTCATCCTTCTCTGCATTAAACACAAATTAGATCACTGCCACAACAGAATAGAGATACTAACTCATTTATTTTCTTTATTATATCATTGATCGAGAGTATCCGCTTATCTGTATAAAAGACATATCAGCTCACTGCCAGAATGGCAAAGGAATGCTCGCACAGCCATGATTATGATATGATATTATGAAATGATCACTATCATATGAAATGACAGTTAAGAAAATAATAACTAAGCCTTACCGGCATCATTTATCTAGGCGGGCAAATCCAAATTCTCTTCATTACAGACACATCAGCTCACTGTCACAAGGGTTCGTTGACCTTTCTAATTGTACATGTAAGTCCATCGCTCTGAGCGTACCAAAGACTACCGGATTATTGGCATGAAACATTTCAATTTCATTAAAATACTTTGCGGTAACAATGATTCTAGCAGAAACAAGCAAATTTTTCATGAGTTTGTATTGTCAAATTCAACAATACACTAAATTCATTTTGATATTTTCCCCATTTGTTCATATATTTAATTTTTATTGCTACTCTTCGGCTAATATTAGAATGCTAGAGGCAGAGGCAGTGCATGTCAAGCTGCTGGGTTCTGCAATAGCACCATGAAATTTTCCTACCCTGATTCAGTCGTATTGTTAGCCTGAAGAACAAAAGTATTGGGCTTAAAATATGAGACTGTCTTAGAATAAACAGGGATCTCCTTGAAACAAAATTAGTCCCTCTACGTAATGTTGCTTTTATTTTCTATTTTCTTTCTGACAGCGTACGTTTTTGCAGGTGGGACTTTAGTAGAACATGCGAAATTTCATGTTTTGTACAAATAATAAAAAATGCAATGAGATAATTTGCTAGTAACAAGTAACTAGCATTATTCTAATATAATTCTCACTTATTTTTCATCTGTTGAAGACGCTACGCGTTCAGATCAGGCATCATAGACCAGTTGAGATATCTATTTCATAAATCAAGCCGTTCACGAAGATGAATGCCTCTTGAATAAGATGCATTTAAGGCTAATTTCATGAGATAGCGAAACTACGCTGCATAAATTTGTAGCCGTATAATATTTGTCGCTAACCTTCTCATGTCTAGATTAGCAGTGTGCAGGGTTATTGTCAATTCGCATATTTAGGACTAATTATTAGTCACTTATTAGGGAACGCGTCCATTGAAGGCAAGCGTTATTCAATAAATATAACAATTATGTTAATGTGAAACATATTTGAAGAAACAGTATTTCGTGTGGATATTTACAGTAAGCATTGAACTTTTAAACGGCGCGCTTAACACGCGACGCGAGCACAGCACCAGGGGACAGGTTGAGTGTTCGGGTATCCCTCTGAATCACGCCTATGGGCATAAATAAGACTGAGGGCATACAAAAACCTAAGCTGAATCATACCATAGCAGCGGCACTGCATGAGAAGCACCGCTCGTATGTCTGCATGATTCATGCCGGGTAAATGCTTTTGATGCGCACCCGGTTTAACTGAAACCACGGTCATGCGATGCTTCATTAACTTGACGTTTGACTTCGGCATCATTATCCGAGGAAAAATTTCTAATATTATCATCTATAAATCATGGGATATTTTGGTTCGGAAGAAGATCCTAATCTAAGTCATAGATTAGAAGATAATGATATTTATTCTAGTAGAAAATTAGAGAGTCTCGAATTCTTTTAATTGATATCAAACGCATAGAAAGTAACATTACATATTTTATAGATTTATTTTCCGAAAACTTTTATTGTTGTGAGGAAAATTATGGAAATGTATGAGTAGTCATCTGTTTATGAGATCCTTAGCTTATTGCTTCTCTACTTAGTGATTTTATAATACATTGAATCATTGATCAAGTTTTAAATTTATTTATGGTACAAATAAATATTTCCCGGACATATAAGACTTTGGAATTTCACCTTCAATTTTTAATGGTGCATACTTAATAGTGGGATTAAAAAAATTTCTAAAAATGCGTGAAATTTATATTATATTACGATCAAAATATATTGAAATTTTATAATTACTATCCTTGAAAGTAATGAAATTTAAAAGAAAAAATTGAAACTACTAATGTGTTGGAATAAAATTGGTTTGTGATCGAATAAAGACCGAATGTGCATCTATTTATACGGCAGCAACAGAAGCGATGAACTGATGAAAAAAAATTACCCTATGAACAAAAATGGGAACAAAAACGTCACCAAGGTCGTATGTGTCACAACCTAAGAATTCTCCTTGAGGAAACGAGTCATCTGAGCTCACTGACTAGATTCTTTTTATATATAAAATTTTTTCAAATTTTTCGCTAAAATATTTCATCCTCGACAACTATTGTATAATTCTCAACCGAGTTTGTATTCTCTTTACACGAAATTTTTTTTGGAGGATTTGCTACTAGAGATAGTTTAATGTTCGTTCCAAATTCCGTAGAGTTTCAGCAAAAACATGGTTTCAAACTTAAAGTTTGAATTGTGCAAATAGTGACTAAATTCAAGAATATCACCGGACAGAGGAGCAATTAGGGACTCATATATTTATAGACAGGACTTTAGCATGTAGGGGAGATAATATGGTAAGTAGGTGTCAAATTTTGCTTCCGCGAAATAAAGCCCTTCTATTAGTATTATAATAAATATAATATTTATAATAATAAATCTACACCACAGTAAAAATGGTTCAGTGTAAGCCCGATGAAAAGCCTTATAAGCTTTGCAGGATATCTAATTTGTAGATGAATAATAATAGAGGCGATAATTCAATACATATATTAACCTTTACGCCAAAACTTTAGGCATTTCATATTATTGCTCAACACTTTGGAGGCGATGTGCAAATCACTAAGGTAGCTGCAAGTTAGCCACAATAAAAATAAAGCACAGTAAAATGTACCAGTAATTAAAATAAACTATTTATCTCAATCGATTTTTTAATCATGTGAGTTTACCATCAATCACCTGTCTTAGTAACCTTGTAGTAACCCTAGCGCCGCAATGTAACGGGACTGCTGGATTTCGTCTGTCTACGGCGATATCCAAATGGCTACCACGATAATGAGACCGGGATATAACAGGGACCTGAAATTGCATTTGTAATGTGAAAATTTTGAGGTATTGCACGAGAGAGAAAGGGGTGTGCTGGTAGAGAAAATCACCGAAAAATAAAAGTTAGTTTTCATCATATATAAAAATGGGAGTTGAAGAATACTTTTATACGTCTCTTAAACTCTGCTTCATGCTCCAAATGTATGAAAGGCTATTACTAAGATCAAGTATTTTTGAGAAGGAATGATTTTCTGTAATAGCGATGAAGCGACACAAGATGATTGCTTTGAGATAAAAGTTTTTTTCCAATGTCAGGAATTACCTATCACGGGCAACGCCGAGCAGAGTAGATATTATACGTTTTACATGAAAATACATAATTTGAATTGATATTTCTTTAGTAAAGCCTAATTTTGGATACACAATGCAACGACTGATTAATGGTATTTTCAAATTTCATGACTGAATAAACAATCAGGGTATTTTTAACATTCAATATTATGATGACAGTTTAAACTATTGCTCTTATTCACCAGAATGTGGAATAATATTACCGCAATGAACTACTACATTATTACCATCTGTTGCACTGCATATTTTGTTTATTTAATTTGAATTATTTTGGAATTCGATATAATATTCGATCGAATATTATATCGATTCAATATCGAATTCGATATTGAATTCGATATAACTCGTGTTTTTTATTCATTTCTATGATTGGATGAGACCAAACACCATTTGGCCACTATGATTGGCTGGTAACCGTCACCCAGCGTCCGCTCTACCTAGTATGCGTGCCCTAGTGCGGCACCTAGAACTGTGCTCATCAAGAACGATACTAATTAATGGTGCACGTATACACGTGTGGCACCTAGCATAGTGTGCATGTAAAACATACTAATTAATGGCGCACGCATACACGTGTGGCACCTAGCATTGTGTGCATGTAAAACATACTAATTAATGGCGCACGCATACACGTGTGGCACCTAGCATTGTGTGCATGTAAAACATACTAATTAATGGCGCACGCATACACGTGTGGCACCTAGCATTGTATGCATGTAGAACATACTAATTAATGGCGCACGCATACACGTGTGGCACCTATTGTATGCATGTAGAACCAAACTAATTAATGGTGCACGCATACACGTGTGGCACCTAGCATTGTATGCATGTAGAACCAAACTAATTAATGGTGTGCGTACACGCGTACAGCACCTAGCGTTGTTTGCATCTAGAACTATTGAATGCTCCCAGCAGGCATCTGACGTTAAAACAACGTTGAATATTGGGTGATTTCAGGTTGAAATGTTGAACAACCAAAATTAAACGTCATATCAACGTCGAAATCTGACCAACACTAGAAGGGACGCAAAACAATCTTATTTCAACGTTGAAATAACGTTGATATTGGCACGTTGAACTTTTACTAATTTTCAAACGTTGAATCAATGTTGATTTCAGGTTGAAATGCTTAACAACCCAAATTAAACGTCCGATTAAAGTCGCAATCTGACCAAAACTAGAAAGGACGTAAAACAACCTTTTTTTCAACGTTGAAAAATGGTCGATATCGGTACGTTGAATGTTTAGCTATTGACCGGCATGGAACCATTACTAACACACCAACATTGAATGAAATACATATTTATAAGTGTACGATTAATGACCAGAGAATGCATTTCAATTTTCAAGGAGTCGAACAATTCTTTAGCTCATTTCAGCGATCCCGGGTTCAAATCCTGCTACGAACAAAAAACAGATTGGTTCTTCAATGTCGATTCAACCAGAGAATTTGACGTCGCAGGAATGTCGTAGTGGCAACATTGATTCTACGTTGCATTGAAACGTCAGTACGACGTTTCGTGAGAGACGTTGCTTCAATTTTCATTCTAAAACTCCTTTCACCCCGATCTTAAGGTCGTAATAGGTAGTTGATTCAACGTTGATTCAACCACCGAATGCCTGCTGGGCTACTAGAGATCTCCCCTATTGCTAGAATAGTGAGGTTAATGAATCTTTATGTACTACTGAAATAGAAGGAATTTTTGCACCTAGAAAATTAAATATTAACTAGTCTAGTTAACGATGCCAGGTAAGACTTGGAGAGTTTAGAAGTAATCCATGTAAAGTATTGAATCAAAGATTCTCTAGGAAATTCAAATGTCTTTTAGAAAGCAACAAAAGTGCTGCCAATTTTCTGCACACATCGGAAAATATATTCGTACGTCTGTGAGTGTTGCAAGCCGGGCACCGTAAACTATAAAGACTTAAGTGGGTGTCAAAAATACCTGCCGTGTCAGGATATAAAATGGACCTGAAATTTCATTGTAAAAAGGTGGAATTGTGAAACGGGGGAACACGGTTGGAATAAAATAATCAAAAAATTTTCTAGTTACTACATTAAATTTTGTTCACATATATAAAATTTAAGTTTCTGTCAATCTCCATAACGGGAGTTAAATGCAGTTTAGATTAAAAATTGCTTGGGAAAAGTCATTTTAAAATTATTATTCTTTACTTCTAAAATTTTCAGAGTAAATCAACTTAGGAGGATCCATAAACCTCAGAAATCTTTTATTACCGACAACGCCAGGTAACATTAAACACGCTTTAGATGGATGAACTCCTAACACGATTACGATTAAAAGTCAAATTTAAAATTCGCAAATGTTTCCTCAGGAAAATGTAAAAATCGTTGCTAAATATGGTCTGAAGTTGTAACTTTTTCTCATCGAATAAGGGAATTACGCACTGGAAACTTGAAAAGGGCATAATTTTGCCTGCCTAACTTCATTAATTCGCGGTAGGTAAAGTTTCATCTTTATGATTATGCTAAGTCAGCAACATGCATGCGGAGTATTTCCTCAAATTTATTTCGTATCCTTAACACAGACGTCCTTTTTTTAAACAAAAAAAAAATCAGCGTATTAATGAATCACAAGTGCGTATCTGACGGCCATCCTAGAGTTGATGCCCTCTTTACTTTTAATCAAACACGATAGAAATTTATCACGACAATTTTAATTACAGTGCTATTCTTACCTGTTTGCACAGATTATATGACAGCAAAAGAGTGGTGCTGCAGCAGTAGTTGTTCGCACTTTAACTGACTGTCACGACGAGCAAACTCAGATGACCGCAAAAATGGGCGGAGCATGGCGGGCGCTATATAAGCAGGGCAACCCGCCACGTACCCGTCAGTTGGCACAGCGAGTCCTTGGTGTGAGTGAGACGTCCTGTGCTTCAATGTATCCACGCGGAGACTTGTACGAATAAGTGTTTGAAATATAAAACCAAAGTTTTCATTACGAAATTTGAAGTTTATGAAAATGAACATAAATTGTGATAACCAAATAGTGCGAATTCATCACAAGGATTTACCTATTAACATCGATTAAATTTTCAAAGGATTGTTCCTATTTTTTGAAGTTTATTATTTGAATGCATAGCTGCGGGATGGAATTCTTACTGAGTGATGCAAGCCTCTCGTCGGGTCCGAACTCCGACCAGCAGCAGCATCAGTCATCTCTAATTTTCGGCTCATCATTCGTGAGCTACGAATCTTCGACCCCATATTCGGACGCCACTAAGGTGAGATGCTAACATTAACCATTGGCTTACGGCCTGATGGACCGGATAAATTTTTTAATTATATTTGCTTCTTATATGTATTTGTACATAATTTATAATACTAAATGCTAATTCTTCATAACTTCCAGCTTTGAAATTTTCGTCCAAGATTTGAAGGTTGCTTTAAGCTGTAATGCTTATATCCATTCCGCTCGTTCTTCCCGATATCACGTGTTCACTTAGTTTTGATTCTGTAGCTTATTCTGAATTATTTTTCTAAAGAAATCGATAATTTTTTAAAATTAATTACTTAACTGCAATAATTGTTTAAAATTCAACAATCTTATCCAGCCAATTCTCTTAACCAATGAAATACGTGCGATAGCAAACACGACGTAGATTTAGTTTGATGAAAATCCGAGTTCGTTGCAAAAATAATTGCACGTATGTTGAAGAATTTATGTGCACCTACTCAATGAGAATTGAGTAAAGGAAAAAAATTATCGAGTGAGATTTAATTGTGAAATTTAGAGCCACAAACGCAGGTTAAATTCACACAATATCTCATGGCTTGGAGTGAAGAATTTATCGACAGATAAATGCTGGATATTGCTTCCCATTTATTATTTATACAACGCTTAAATTAACGAGCAACTGCTTCAGCTGCTCGTGAAAAATAACGTCATATTCACTTCGCAACGAAATTACTATCCAATTAGCACATGTTTAATTTACGAATACTTAAATAACCATTAATTAACTTTGTTTTCTAAGCAAAACTTTTTTACCGGGTATTATGTTGAGTTTTTAAGCAGGATTCCCTTTACTCAAGCCTTTTACATATTGATTAATTTCTGACATGAATTTGATTTAGCAAGATAAATCTACATAAATAACGAACGGTTATGTGTAAATCATGAGTGATTTATTTCCTTGTTTTGACTTTGGTATCAAGTCAAGAGAAAAACTAATGATAATGCCAAGAAAAATTTGGCCTTAATTCAGAGATATTAATTTAGAGGACAAACCAAATGATCGCATAAGATGCAAATTTTTGGCATAAGCAAGAAATGTTCTTGTCCTTGCAATTTTTAATTCTAATTTAGTTTATTATTTTAGATCATGTTGCTAACTAGAAGATTTGCTCAAAAAATCATATTCTCAAGGAAATTTTCATATTTTACGGCAAATTTTAACGAACATTCCCTCATTTTAAGCCAAGTTGTAACAAAAATGTGCGCAATTAAATGAACAAATCAAAACAATAAAGCATCCATGATCTTACTTATTATTTTCTTGATGCAGACAAAGAAGCACCCACCTAACCACGTGAAGCGCCCCATGAACGCCTTCATGGTCTGGTCACAGCTCGAGCGCCGCCGTATCGTCTCCTCGGCGCCCGACATGCACAACGCAGAAATTTCCAAACAGCTCGGCCGCAGATGGAAGCTTTTAACCGAAGAACAGCGGAAGCCCTACAGGGAAGAAGCTGATAAACTGAAAATGCTTCACAAGAAGGAATACCCTGACTACAAGTACAGGCCTAAGAAAAAACCCGTCAAGGGAGGGAACAACGGGGACCAAAAAACTGAGGACATGCCGAGACGTGACTCTGATTCAACGCTCAGAGGTGTGAGTGAAGCTTCTAAAGCCATCAAAAGTAAATGCAAAAACTCGATAAAATTGAAAGAAAAAAACTTGGTATTATCAGAAAATTTGACTAGGGCTCTGCAAAAGCTTCAGAAGCGCGAATCCAACTCATCACAAATGAAGCCTGTGAAATCGTTCAGTTTGGAACGCATAAAAACTCCGAATGTGAATTTGCCCTCCATGACGACTCCGCCTCTTTCTCCGGACAGCGTTCTTCTCAAAAAAGATCATCAACAAAATCTAACTCAAAATATTGACAATTTCCAGTTGAGTTCGTTAACGACGTTGGATGGATTTCTCGCCACCCATGACCTACCGCAATCAAGCTCGTCGGACATCATGCGGAACCAAAACACCTCTGCCAACGTCGCTGTCTTATCCGACCTGGACAACATTAATGACCTTATGTCCATACCCGAGGACTTACCGATAGACTTGATCGACGGAGCGGCCGTCGAGTTCTGGGAAGATGGACTTGGAAGAAGACTGGATGTATTTACCCCACCTACTCCGCAGTCTCCACATTGTGCAGGTCTGGAGACTTCACGCCTGGCGTTGTGGCCTGAAGCGTCGTTAGAAAATATCAATGATCCCTACCTGTGCTCGGGCGGCAGCTTGGCTCTCACTCCAACCAAGTCTGAATTCCAACCACGCGATTACGGAGTGAAAATCAATGTTACGCATGCGGGAGAACGTTTTTTAGACATTAACATGGTCGGAGAAAATGGTTACATCAATTGCAAACCCGGATATGAAAGTTTCATATCTACAAGGTCAGCGGGAGAAAATTCTCTTCAAGATCCCAGCGGTGGCATTGCTTCCACGGAGATTTTCGATTTCAGCAGCGACTCGTCACTCAGTTTGGCTGTAAATAATTCACTAAATCAACTTCAGGACGGTGAATTTTTATGCAGAAACTAAATAAAATCTCGACTCAAAAGTGTTCAACAGAAGACCGAGCGCCGTCCATATGGCTATGGTTGACGGTGATAATTCTTATATTATATTCTCTTAAAAATTAATGCATTCACTACGCAATCTCTCAACACATCTCAGCACCTCCTTCTCAAAACCATCAATGCAAAGTGCTATAACACCGACAGTAATAATAACAATTTTTCCATCAATCACCTAAAATCAGTCACATTGAAATTTGAAAACTGCGAGATGAATTTTCTTGAAAGTAAAAACGAGTGGGGCTAATCGGGTAATTTTAAGGGAAGCTCGAAGATTGGAACTCAATATTTATATACGCGATGGCGGACAAAGGAAGAATATGATGTCGGATAAGTTGTACCTAACACAATTTGTACGTCTGAAAAGTCGTACGTAATACAGTTTATACGTCGTCGAAGTATTTATTCATTAGACAAATTGAACGTCGAATAATCTGTACGTCTGACAAGTCATACGTCGGAAGATCAATACTTCAGGCAAGTTGCAAGTCATAAAAGTTTCATGTCGAGGAAGTAGTGCTGAGCTGCAGCCATACGAGCCACCGACAGGTCCGACACCGGCCGCAGCGCCATATTTCGCATTCAACACTTCGCACAAAATCGTCATATTCTACTTCCAACACAGGTGAGCAAAAACATCTTGGTGAATGCAGTGATAAATGTTTTTTGATTTAAAAGTCTGAATTGCCTTCTAATCTATTCCACACTCTATTAAAATGAGAACTTATTGAACATAAAATTTTTAGTGGATACATCAAGATCGACACTAACCCTATCCTCTCCATCTATCTATACGTCCATGATGAATAATGCCAATTTTTTAATGATTTCAAACCTACTAATGGATTTGATGGGCAATCATAGGGGATTGTCTTTAAATCTGGCTATAAAATAACAGCTCTATTTTTCCATCTTACAGGTGCTAGGAGACACCAAACACGAGACAGCGTTAGAAATCACGGGCGTGTGAACGCCGGATTATCGTCGGCCATTCACCGGCCTCCAGTTAGTCGTTTGTATTTTTAGAAGGGAACTGAAGTGTCAGTTTTACAAAAGTTTTCAGATAAGTAAAAATACATAATTACCAAATTACCCTTTACTTACTATTTTCAGGTTAAGAACTAAATTATACTTCGAAAATTTTCTAACTTGAATTCATAAACCAAAATCCGCGTGCTAATTAAACAAACATTTAAATATTTTAGAAAGTGCAGCTATCCAAGCCAGATACATTATTTTCATTGAAAAATTAAGACAATTTATAGCAATATTTGTTCGAACGTTGTAATTTTTCGGCCACTTGGTTTAAATTTACGGGCCATTTGGTATTAATTACGGGCCAGTTGGTATCAATTGCGGGCCAGTTGGTATCAATTATAGGCCAGTTGGTATCAATTATGGGCCAGGTGGTATCAATTACGGGCCAGTTGGTATCAATTATGGGCCAGTTGGTATCAATTATAGGCCAGTTGGTATCAATTATGGGCCAGGTGGTATCAATTATGGGCCAGTTGGTTTCAATAACGGGCCAGTTGGTATCAATTATGGGCCAGTTGGTATCAATTGACGGTATAGTCGGTGTAGATTAAAATTTGTGTTTGCTCCTTATTTTCGAAAAAATGCAAAAAAAAAATTCAACAGAAGGTGGTTTCAGGTATTATTGGCTCGTTTGTCTGAAGAAATTTTCTTTAATGGTTTCTTCGTTTCGAAGAAATGATTTTGTATAACTTAGTGATACAATTTGGCCTTATATTTCTACAAAGTGAGCAACTTGCTGCATTAACATCAGGGTAATGATAAGGGATATACGCTATAATTGCTGACAACCGGATCCTGCAAAAGAAGAGTTTTCAATATAACTATAGATGAAAACGCATGCATCAGGTAATGGAGATCATATAAAATGTAATGATTAAAATATCATTAATGCACTCATGAACCCTAGCAATCGGTGTCAAAGCTCCGATCGTTTGTTCAACGCAAGAAATAGTCATTGTAAAAAGTAATTTAGATCGCATCTGTTATTAGAAATAAAGTTATTTGTATAGTAAAGCTGCCACGTCTTTCATCACATGTTCATATTTCCGTGTTCTTGTTAACGTAGAATCTGTCTAAACGAAATTAATATGACTTACGGTCGCCTAAAATCATTGCAAATTATTAGCTTTCCAATCATTCTATTAATCATCAGCATTGAAGTGCCTATTTGTTTTTTTTACATAATTTTTAAACATCGCTTGTTTGTTCTCGTTGAATTTTCAAAGAATGTGTAGCCATTTTAGACTTGAAATTTATCTAAATTACCTAAATACAATGTTTTGAGCTTATGATGAAGTCGGCCCATGACAAGCAAATGCTGTTAATTGTTTGTTATGGTATTTTTTATTGCTGTTTTGGTCTATTCATAATAAGTTTGTGCAATACTCTTAAGTTCGCCTTGAGAAATCTTACGTAGCGGGACTACGTATTGTTTACGTTATACGCTGGAACGATACGTAACGTTCCAATGATTTACGCTGGAGTGATAACGATTTACGCTGGAACGCGAATCGATTTACGCTGGAATGCGTAACTATTTACGCTGGCGATTTACTATAGCGATTTACGCTGGAGCGGAGTTGGAGTTTCTCAGATGAGACGAATTTTAGTTTGGTTAGAAATCTCTAGAACCTTCATGGCGTCAAGGAACGGCCAAATGACAACTTGTTCTTCAAGTTAACGATTTAATTTTTTGGTGGTTGAACATTAGACAAACTTCCCAAGCTCCTTAGTGGTTTGGAAATGCCAAATTTTTTCAAAAATTTTCAGCTATAATACAAATTTGATTGACTAATCTTGAGTCTATATGTACATAGAGCAAGCTCGCTGATAGGTCTAAGCTGATCTCTAGTCCTGTTCTAGTTCATAAGCTACAAATTTACTTTAGTTATCGTCTTACCGGCAGGCGCTTTACTGATGTAATTATGTTTGGTGATCCCGCTGTATGAATGCTGATTAATTGTCTCCCATTCGAGGAAATAATTTAAAATTCGAAAAAAATTGTGAACAATGAATGAAGTGGTGCAAGGTGCGCAAGGTAATTTCAGCTTTTTGTACTTTTGACACTTTTTAGTTAGCTCGTATGAAATGAATAAGACTTTACGTTGACTGTTTTATAAGAAATGTGTTACAAATTAACCGTCTACTTCATTGTCCTTTCGCATTATGATGGGTGGTAGCTAAAGAATTCACTTGCGTCCATTATACATTTCTTTATATTAAAATCAGTTCAAGTTACTTTGTATGCCCGTTGACTAATTCTCATGTCCCGGCAACGTCATTTCAGGTTTGATAGTTGGCACTGGTAATTATATGAATGTGAGTCATGTTGACATAAGTCATGTAAATACATGAACGTAAACCGTGTCGACATAAGTCATCACAATACCTGTTACCACGCCAACCATCTTGTAGACATAAAGTATGTAAACACACGAATGTGAGCCGTGATAGCTTAAGTCATGTCAACACCTGCTGTCACGCCAATATTTCTGTTGACATAAGTCACGGCAACGCATGAACGTGTGCCGTGTTGACACAAGTCATGGCAACAGTTGTTACCACGACAATCATCTTGTTAACATAAGTTATTTCAACACATGAATGTGAGCCGTGTTGAAATAAGTCAAGTCAACACCTATTGCAACGCCAATCATCCTGATGACATAAGTCACGGCAACAGACGAACATGAGCTGTGTTGACATAAGTTATGTCAACACCTGCAGTGCAGATCGTGCTCATGCTGCATGCTGCATCAGGCGCTCAGAGCGGTCACTCTCACCACAGTCAGGCTGGCGTGAGTGTCTCAGGTTTCACTCACCGTGCATAGTGAGTTCTTTTTTCCACGATATACAGAGCAAGATAACGACTTGATTGGTAAGTAAAGCGTCCTTATAGTTGAACTTTTCACAAAACCTAATAGAAATTCTAGAATTTTATACAGAATAACATTTTGATATGTGTATATTTCACAGGATGACTGTGATGTTTTAAAGTTACTAAATTAAGTTGATTAATCAGATAAAAGAAAATAAAATTACTTGAAGTTTCAAGCAATGCTTGTGGTTTCTATAAACGAGACTATCAATCTTATTACATGTCATGCGTTTGTACTGGAATTAGTGTCTCTGAAATTATAATTAAAAATAAAACAGGAGATGCAAGTCATGTAAGTTTCATTCAACATCCATTACATGTTTTTGACGATATGTATGTTTGCGACCATTAGTATGATATCATACCACTTGCTAAGCCGTAGGCTTATGCTAATTTTTCGACACTCAGATCTCCAAGAGTTTAATGGAAGCGTCTTGAGAAACCATAGTTTCTGCAGGTATGACACGGGAAATGTTAGCTATCTACTATATATTGAGGCACATGAAAAACAAAAAATATTCAAAATTAATTTTTAAGCAAACCATGAAAATTTCACGTCAATTAATTATGAACGAATACTAAGTCTCAGCGCTAAGTCAACTTACCGACGACTGAAGGTCTGAACTGAAGGACCACGCAACGCGTACACGTGAAATTGCGATTACACCACTTTTGTATAAAAGTGTATGCTCTGACAGACGGAGAAATAAAGTCGAATATTTAATTGCATTTATTTCGTAATAGACAATATTATACATTACGACCATAGTAGAAGTCGAAAGCTCATCGATAAAAGAATAGAATTATTTGTACCTCACAGATAACACAACACTGGTACAAACATTTCTTTAGCGCTAACTTTTCCACTTGAAATCATTTAATGTGTAATCAAAATTAATCAGAATATACTTGACGATCAAACACAAAGGAACAAAAATTTATACAGAATTTTACTTTGCAACAAAACATATTTTATCGCATAATATCAAAACTTTTGATGATGACACAGTAAGTGTAATGCTACTATGTGAGCTAATATATAAATAACAGATAAAATATCATGTAAGAATTCACGCTGAAAGTTCGCCCGGTGACCAATTGCGAGGTTCGCATATCTCAAGTATCAACATGAATTAGTTAAGAGCAGAAGCAAATTTTTTCAATCAGAGCTAAAAGCCTGCCACGATATTTCCATACTTGGCAAATTCCTTGTTGACCGACGATAATTATTGTGCTTTTTAATCTTTAATCTTTTTTTCAGCTAATCCATACGCGAGGTTTGGAATAAGTAAAATTGAACTGCCGTTTCATGATTCATTGCCTTTTGAGCTACAAATTCTAATTCATTTTCCGTCATTCTACATTCAACAAAAAATTATTGCGTAGGCTGTGCAGATGAAGTAAACTAGAGACCTTCATCATGCTGACGTCGGCGACGGCCCTTATCACTGCCGTCATGCTGGGCTCCTGCATCGCCTACATCAATCCAGGCTGCAAACTTGTCTACATCACATACATCACAGACGACTGTGTCATGGTGAGTGCAGCCTACATCACAGGACTTCGCAACCAAGGTGGGCTTGCTAAGGGACTTCGCAACCAAGGTGGGCTTGCTAGGGGACTTCGCAATCAAGGGGCGCTTGCTAGGGGACTTCGCAACCAAGGTGGTTAACTGTAGGATTTATACAACGGTTAAAGTGAAATGCCATAAAAGAAGTAACAGCAGAATGTTTCTAACAGTTTTTCTAAAATTAATTGTGCTTTGACAGCAACAAAAGCTACAAAACAATTCCCTCTCTTTTTGCAACTGCCAGCAAGTGTGCCGTTGCCAGCCTCCAGCTGTCAGCAAAAGCTGTCCCGTCAGCCTGAGCGACGCTGTCAGTCGACTCCTGTCAGCTTGCCCGCTGGTTGCCAGCACTGTGGCGTACAACGCACCTTAATGCCAGCACTGTGACGTACAACGCACCTTAATGCCAGCACTGTGGCACACAACGCACCTAAATGCCAGCACTGTGGCGTACAACGCACCTTAATGCCAGCACTGTGGCACCTGTCTCTTATACACATCTAGATGTGTATAAGAGACAGGTGTTATGGTGAGTGCAGCCTACATCACCGACGACTGTGTTATGGTGAGTGCAGCCTACATCACGGACGACTGTGTCATGGTGAGTGCAGCCGTTTAAAATAATTTAATGTTTAATAAGCGCAATGTAAATGCAAGTAATTTAATGCAATTTTTATTGCATTAAATATTTGCTTTTATTAATGTATTTTTATTTGCATTAATAATTAATTTAAAATGCATTAATTAATTAATTATTTGCATTATATTCGCTTTTATCAATGCAATTAATAAAAGCTCTTTATTTAAACGTAATATCATCAAATCTTTTTTAGGCATAAATAATTTGATTTATACAGTAACTAAACTTAATAAACTTTATATTAAACACAACCGCAACAGTCGCTGGAGCTACAAGGCGACATGCCGTCATGGCTGCCGCGCGAGGACGTGGCGACTGAGATTCTTAACGTCAACTACACCTTGTTGGTGGACTTTGCAACCAAGGTGGGCTTGCTAGGGGACTTTGCAACCAAGGTGGGCTTGCTGGTGGACTTCGTAACCTAGGTGGGCTTGCTGGTGGACTTTGCGACCAAGGTGGGCTTGCTGGTGGACTTCGTAACCAAGGTGGGCTTGCTGGTGGACTTTGCAACCAAGGTGGGCTTGCTGGTGGACTTCGCAACCAAGGTGGGCTTGCTAAGGGACTTCGCAACCAAAGTGGGCTTGCTGGTGGACTTCGCAACCAAGGTGGGCTTGTTGGGGGACTTCGCAACCAAGGTGGGCTTGCTAAGGGACTTCGCAACCAAGGTGGGCTTGCTAGGGGACTTCGCAATCAAGGGGCGCTTGCTAGGGGACTTCGCAACCAAGGTGGTTAACTGTAGGATTTATACAACGGTTAAAGTGAAATGCCATAAAAGAAGTAACAGCAGAATGTTTCTAACAGTTTTTCTAAAATTAATTGTGCTTTGACAGCAACAAAAGCTACAAAACAATTCCCTCTCTTTTTGCAACTGCCAGCAAGTGTGCCGTTGCCAGCCTCCAGCTGTCAGCAAAAGCTGTCCCGTCAGCCTGAGCGACGCTGTCAGTCGACTCCTGTCAGCTTGCCCGCTGGTTGCCAGCACTGTGGCGTACAACGCACCTTAATGCCAGCACTGTGACGTACAACGCACCTTAATGCCAGCACTGTGGCACACAACGCACCTTAATGCCAGCACTGTGGGACACAACGCACCTTAATGCCAGCACTGTGGCACACAACGCACCTTAATGCCAGCACTGTGGCACACAACGCACCTTAATGCCAGCACTGTGGCACACAATGCACCTTAATGCCAGCACTGTGGTACAGAACCTCCTTTTAATGGTTATTACTATCATAAGTACAACATATTCCAAATATTCATAAGTACAACATATATATTACTTCTCCTAGGTATAAATGTTCAGATGAATGCCTGTACTCACAGACAGTGAATGCTATTCCAACAATCGGCAGACGAGTGATGGTGCAGTTACCTGGGATTATCAGCCAAGCTTCGACAGAACTGTAATGTTTAAGAGAAAACGGTTAGGAAATTCTGGTCTAGCATTGCTACTAACAAATAAAATCACTATCTGTCAAAATTTGGTCTATCGTTGTGACCAATCATATTTTGAGTTCTTGTCTGTCGTTCTGACTATCTGCCAATTTGATTTCTAGACTGTGTCGTTTTAATTGTGATTTTTATCAGAGAATATCATCACTCTTTAAAATTATTTGAATAAAAATATGTCCTGCTTTATTCAATAAACTTATTCTTCCCCAAAATGCAATATAAATATTGATAGAATATCTTATTTAATGAAAATAGACTAACAAGCTCCGTAGAGTTAATTGTCTTATTAGCTGGGATATTAAATTAACACCTCGACGAAAGTATCTCGTCTACAGAAGAAGCTGCAGGAATAAACTTGTCTCAATTACGCACTAATCATGTATCACTTACTTTGGGTTAGCGTATTCTTCATTATACGCATGTGAAAAATATTCTTCTCCATCAAATTACTTCAGGGTAAGTAATTGGAAATGTAGTGGCCGATAATTCATATTTTAGACTCGGTTAAAAGATTATAATTACATAGACGTTTATATTACCACTCAAAGATTTTTGATTTGGTCAGTAAATATTACCATGATCATGGGTTCATTGTAAATCGAATTCAGGTTCTTCATCTGAAACGTTTTGACTTTATAAAAATAATTTTTAAAGTTTGATGTTTATAAACAAAATATTTAATATTTGAACTTTTTAAACACAATTTCTAATGTTCGGACTGCATAATATTTTATTTTGGTTGTTTGTATGCGATCTGGGAATACGAGAGACCGAGATGCTTTATTTTGTACAGAATAATCGAGAGAAAGATCGACGACTTGTGCTCTCGTCTTAATTTTGCAATCAAAAATTTAAGGTAAGGTCAAACAATGTACAAGAAAAAAGATTTTACCATATATAGGATTCGACGTCACAAACAAAATAAATGTTATTCTTTTCGGCAAGTTCAAACCATGATGATTATTAGGGTCACAATAATTATTATTGAGCAGCGTCGTATAGGCGACTGTTGCATAAATAATTGCGAAATAAGCCAATTACTTGCAAATTCAGCAAGGAAAAGCCATAAACGATATTTCCGGAGTTGTTTGTTGCGGTGCAAATTATTGCCGATTGTTTTGGCTGTCGGGAATGGCATACAAGATTTTCAAAAGCATGGAAAATTAGAGATAGTTTAAAGATATTAGAGATAGTGATAGAGAGTGGTAGTGATAAAAAAATTAGAGATACCTTTATGCTAGTGTAAAGGTATTCAGAACTACTGCTTCAACCGTAGTCCAGAGAAGCTGGAAATTTTCAATTACCGTCCAGAGTTAGCCTAGCTATAGAATCTACCGTGGATGCACTAACGCAACCGGGCCTCGTAACGGGATGCAAATTGAAACACGCGTAAATTACTGAGCCTTCAATTAACAATAAAAATAGAGGAAGGAAAAGTAGAAGGAAGTCGGGTCACAAGTGCCCTGGAACAGCGAGGGCACAGGGAGTAGTGAGGTCGCCGGGGTGCAAGGTTCCATCGAGTTGCAAGGTTACACCGGGGTGCTAGGTTGCACCGGGATGCGAGGCTCCACCGGGATGAGAGACTGCAACTGAGTTGAGAGCTTATGTCGCCAGGGTAGGAGGATGAAGAGCCAGTACGAGTTACTCGTGGTTGAGTAGCACCTTGGTGGCGAGTCAGGAGGTCTATCAGCAGCGAGAAGCTTAGGGGTTAACAATAACCGTTCTATAATTATTCGTATTTGAATGGCAAGCATGTAGTGAAGAGCCAAAGCTAACAAATTTGGAACAGACAAGAGAACCTTGTTGATTGGTCAAGAATTCTACAATCAGCGCTAACTAGCCTAAGTGAATTTAGATTGAGGATTGAAGTTAGAACTAAGAGTAACTATATGGCTTACCAGGTAGTGAAGAGAAGTATTGGATGTGACCACGAGTTTCAAGGAGATAATGGATAAATGAGCCTGCTGACGTGGTGCGGCGGATAATGGATAAATAACTGCTGACGTGGTGCGGCGGACTAAGCAAGATTGTCGCTGTTACCGTGCTTGATCAATTTCCTCTACAGCTAGTTAACTAGTTCACAGAATGTAACGTGAAGCAATTTCATGTATTTTGAGGCAAAAAACACCTCTTTCGTTTTTGAATTCGTCGCTGTGAACGTCCAACACGAACTTATGTTTGATGACGGTAATAAACGATTAATTTAATTTTATGTACGTAACTATGTAGATGTTATTGAGTGAAAAATACAATTGCACACAGTTTGCGGCATTGTAAATGTAAACCACAACCAACGATAACTGTGTAGAAACACAATAATGGTTCTCCACAACAATTCCTGGACTGCAGCCTGCACTAGAGCGTCAATATTTAGTATAACAAAGCCCTCGTAGCGCCGTGGTCGCTGCAGGACGACGAACTCACGAAGGAAACTTTTAAAGCTCGTAGACTTCACATCAGAAGCATGTGTTGCTCATCAGCTGCTTCTAAAATCACCCATATTATATTATTTTTAAATAACATAATATAATATTCTAAGGAATCATAATTTGCGATCAATATTGCGTTACGCAATCGTAATCTCTTACATTATTGAGAAACTATTAAGTGCTCGCGATAGTGAAAGAATTGTGAATAAGGCAACAAACTTTACGGAACATAACTAAACTTTTTGAACTTTGTTCACACGCTTGTCAGACTAAACAAACATTTTTAAACGCAGTTAACTGCCATTACCAAACTGTGTAAAAGTGCCTAGAAAATTTAAATTTCATAGAAAATACGGTTTATCCATCATATGAGGAAAATGGAGTGTCTTCGTACATTATCAGCGTTCCACTTTTGGTTCCACGTTTGTCTGGCATTTTATTTCGTAACCACTCAAGCGACGTGCGAAGCTTTACGTGATGAGAAATCTGATTTTACAAACCACTCGGCGTCTCCTGATCCAAGTGCAGTGCATGATTCTTTTACCGGCACCTCCCTTGAAGGCAACGCCACTGTGCTGGTGAACGACACCAACACACAACAACACTTCTTGAACGACACCAACACACAACAACAATTCTTGAACGACACCAACACACCAGCATCGGGCAACAGCAGCACCAAAGACCATTTCACGGACCTGCAACATCCCGCCCCCATCGGCTGCACCGTCTCGTATTTCTCAAGCAAAACTGTGCCCTGTGCTCTGGTGCGTAAACGTGTTTTTCAATACAAAATAACGGCACGCAACCGTTTTGTGGACGTTTTTGCTCAACCGTGTGGCAATGTAATATTACGCTGCTATATTTATTATAATTTGAGATGTTCATATCATAAATCTTGACTGAATCATGTTGCGCAGTGACCGTAGTTGGGATAAAAATAAGGACGCAATTCATAATGAAATTATTCATGCATCCAAGACTTGAAACTGTATAATTTTCATCTTAACCTCAATTAAAAGTGCTGTTGCCTCTGATCGGCATCGTTCAGTATAGGATAGTATCGCTCATTACCACAAATACACTCAATGCTCGCTTACCGCACTAATATTCTGATATCATCTATCATCGGATGCTATCCACTCCATAATGATATCAGTCTTCATACCATTAGGCGTTGGAGTATCGCGGGTCTCCCCCAGCCTGGTTCTTGAAGGAACATTTGCCTGACAGCCTCAGCGCCATTTCAACGACCCTCCTCTCACAGTTCGGCTCCGAAGTGAGCTTATTTATATACACTCAAGAAGTGAGTGGGTCATATTGTCTAAATAGTGACACTTTCATGCCCACTGCACGAGCAATGATCGAGCGAAGCACTGAAACGCCTTTTTACCAAGCCAAACTGGGTCAGGATGACACACTAAAGGGTCACAAGCGCATCGCTACTAAGACAATAACCCACTCGCTTCTCTGAGTTTTTTTATCATTATTTTATTTATGTAAGGGACTGAACGGGCGTGATACCAGTCCTGTGAATATGCTCCGGGACATGAAATTATATTTTAGTAGGAGTATCAGCCCTGGAAAATAAGTTATATATGTCGGGTGTATAAAAAATTGCAATGCATTATAATTTTGTAATATTAATTTTATTAAAAACTTACGATTGAGACTAGCTCCCAATACGATAACGAGAATCAAGTTGTACTTCTGGTTAAAAATTGTATTTCGATGAACATTTATTCAATAATATTACTTTAGTTTGAATATTATGAACGGGATTCAGGAAATCCGACATTGCCAAGTCCCAGAAATTGTCTGCCCCGAGCTGTGCCAGGGGTCCGTACCTGGATTACTTATTTCTATTTTCCCAATGAAAACCAAATGATCAATAACAGGTATTTCTGGTACAATATTTCATACTTATTTCTATTTTCACAATGAAAACCAAATGATTAATAACAGGTTTTCTTGTATATTATTTCTAAACAGAACGAAATTAGAACATAATTCTACCAGTCATTAATACATATCATTATCGTGATCGAGCAGCAGGTGTGTGGATGCAGGAGACCTGACCTGAGCTCAACCTGCCCCCCGGACCTCCATCAGGCTGCCGCCATCATCACAGCCGCCTGCCCTGAAGCTTGAAACACAATAAGAAATTAACGGGTCAAATTGTCCAAAATCATGGGTTTAATTGTCAAAATCAGGGGTAAAATTTTCAAAATTCCAGTAAAATTTTTATTGTCCAAATCATGACATATTTTCTGTTTTCTGCATGTAGCACCGATAAGCACAAATATACGGCCAAAGCGGGTCAAGACGACACAGAAAATTGCTTCGCTATTTGAACAAAATTTCACATAATTCAACGAGTGTATTATTATTTACAAGAGTTGGTATGCGTGGACTCATGTTCACAATGCTATTGTAGACTGACATGTTAGGCCTACTCTCTAAACCTTGCTTGCAGTGGCAGACGCTGTCAAAAGAAGTAATATTTGACATATATTGCCGTCATTAAAAAATAATTGGTATAGGTCACAAGCTTTTCTGTTAAAATTAACATGCTCAAGATATGAGCAATTCTTGCTTTATGTTTACTACTATATTTGGCATAGTCAACTTAAATAAATTTCTTGTTTGGTTGCTAAGGTTGCATGTTAGCATTGCGATTCGTAGACTAAGATGACAATATTCTATTAGTAAGGCAGTACTCGATCATTGTGTGTAGCGGCTTGAACAACTTTTTGACCTCCAAACTTTCTGCCTTCTTCACACCACCCACAAAATCAACGTTTGATTCAAATATTTGACACTTTTCATCTCTTCAAGAATTAAAGTAAGGTTCTTTACCACATCTGTACGAAGCAAGAAGTAAGAAAAATCATTTCAATTGTCGGTCCGCTCCATAAACTCTTGCTATTGAGTTCCTTGTAATTATAATACAATACTTTATAATGAATACAAGTATAACGATTAATTGGTTGCAAAGGTTTTATAGGTTAATCGTCACGATACGTACGATCATTAGCACTGCAATACAGATGACGTCCGAATAATAGCACCGATATAAAAAAATTAATTTTCTCACGTCTTTTTACCCATACTAGGTATTTGCTTTTACCTGCAGTTATTATTTTTTAATATTGAGGTTTCCGGATATAACTTTAAGTGGAATATATATCAAGTGCTTCAGTAAGTTTTGTAACAAAATTCGTAAATCAAATAAATTAACTGCCAATTGTCAGTATTCTTATTTATCATCGATTTAGATCAACGAAGAATACTCAGTCGTTGATCTGAGCTCCACTGGCCACCGACGTGAAGAAACCGTATTTTTGCACTTTAAAGAAATCTACTTTATTTGAAAGAAATAAATATGCCCAGCTAAGCCGGAGTATTCCTATAACTTTTTATCATTTAAATGTTCAAATCCTTTCCGGTTAACAGACAGGGTTTAATATTTTCTACGCAAAAAAAAATATAATTTACGTTGGTCGTTCTGACAACAATGAATGTTTCGGAGAAGGCGGCTACACTTCTCCATGCATACACGATGGGAAAACGCAAGCAGCAGCTGTGATGCAGACGATGGCAAACTATGTTTATTCGCAGATATATTGAGAGTGCTGAGCAGTAAATATAGAGCAGATGTTTAGCAACAGATATATGAAGGATGTTTAGTAGCAGAAATATGAAGGATATTTTGCAGCAGATATATAGAGGATGTTTAGAAACATATATACAGAGGATTACACAGTATATAGAGCCGATATATAGAGCAGCCGATAAATAGGATGTTTTGCATAAAAAGCTGCTGTTATGATGACAAGAATTGCACCAGCGTTGTTCCACGACATGTTGACATTTCACCACAGACTTGTTGGTGCTTGAGAAAGCACAATATCAAGCTGTATGTGAGCCTCACAGTCGTGTGTCAAGCACATCTGCGCTTACACGTCGCCAGGTAAGACACCATGCACCGTCTATATCACACCATAGTCGCCAACATACTCAAGTCGCCACACTATGATGCAAACGATCGTGTTATAGTAAAAATTTTCCAGTACTCATTGAACGGCGTTAATTTCTTTTGTACTATTTAATGATAATTTGATATTTTTCTGATCTGAGTAACATCGTTTTGGTTTGGATAGTGGGTAGTGGGGAAAGAACAGTGGCGACTAACTTATCCACGTATCTTGCTTGCGTCTGAGACGTGATTGCATAAGTTGGTTTGTGGCACGCGAGTGTTTTGAATTTGCCCAATCATATCGTTTTTTAAAATAATTTCGGCAAAATAGCGCATCAAAGGAAATTTTTTGCTTTCAAAATGAATATACATATCAACTTAATGAATACTACATATTTATTTATGTTATTATACATAAATGTAGAACAGTATTTTAAACGTGAATTAACTCTGATAAAAAGTTCACGCATTTAACACTAAAACGAAGGGCAGTACATCACTCGTTATTGCGGATAATTGCACCACGAGTTGCCTCATTACTTCACGATGACAAATTACGCAAAAGCCAACAAAGGCAGAAGAAAAATACTAAAAATAGACGCGACGCCTCACCCAACGCACGCGTGAGCATCTCTTGCGAATCTAAACAGACTTGTTTGAAACATGTCTGAATAAAGGCAGTCTAATGCGCAGAGGTAGCGTTCCCCCTACACTCAATGTCATATTAGGACAACGTTAAGTCTGTTCGTTGCTATTGATCAAACTGAAAAGATTGTTTTTAATTGCATAATAAACTTGAACGTGATTACAAAGTGGAAGTACACCAGTTGGTTAATTGTTGTATAATCAAATCTCCCACGGATGAATCACGATTATCTTATTTAACATCTATCTCTCAATTTTTTATCGTGGCTAACCTATAGGTGATGAACTACGCTTATCGTATCTCTCAACATTTTTTATCGTAATCACTCTATATATACGTGACGCAGCACGTTTATCTTATTTATCTTATCTCGCCAATTTTTGCCGCGATCAGCCCATATCGTTATGAACCGCGATTATCTTATATCACGTCTATCTCAAAATTTTTGATAGTGGTTGCCCTATACGTGATGAACTACGCTTATCTTATTTATCGTATCTCTCACCATTTTACATCGTACTCACCTGTACGCGATGAATCGCGGTTTTCTTACTTATCGTATCACTCACCATTTTTTATCTTACTCACCTATACATGATGAATCACGGTCATCTTATTTGTCGTATCACTCACCATTTTATATCGTACTCACCTATACGTGATGAATCACGGTTATCTGATTTATCGTACCACTCATATTTTTTTCGTAGTCACCCTGCGCGTGATGAACAAGAGCAGCGGCAAACATTTATGCCCATAAAGGCAGGGGAGAGTTTCAGCGCCGAAATGACAAGCTGAAATCATAAATACGCTGTCACGACTCGAGCCTTTACGAGATCAAACAGCGATCTTGTATACAAGAGGATTATGAACGACTGCGGTAACTCAGATAAATTAAACTGGTATTCAGAAACATGGTTGAAAAATAAGAGGCCAAATGACAGATGAAACCAATGATAATAATAGTTAGATAATTTAATAAATAAAATCGATGATATCAAATTGATAGCTGATCATCATAGATAAATGATCAAAAGAAGATAAATAGATGACACAGAATAGTAAGCTGATCATTATTCCTAGATGATTAAAAGAAACTAAATGGATGATGTAGAGCGTGTAGCTTGAATGCGCATTTTGGATTAATTTTGTGTGTACGCTGTCATACTGTTAGCTGATAAACTATTAAATGCAATACTCATCGACTTTGGAAATATTTAAACTTAAATTCAATGGTGCGTACCAGAAAATAAACATTTCATATCTAATCTAAGCGCAGGAAATTATATGGGTGCCCCGGTTTCTGTTTATTATCGTGCCTTTAAGTAACATGAGATTTAACAGAGAAACGGTTTTGAGGGGAGATAATTAATCTTTTATCTCGTGCGTCATGATAGTTGCACAGCAATAAGATTTTAAAGTAGTCAACCAATTAAAGTAGTCAATCATATAATGGGAATGGCAAATATCACCATAATGATAGAAGCCAAATAAGAACAAAATTTCTTGATGGCATTCATCTTTTACCTACCCAAATGCAAGGCATTCATCTTTTACCCTACCCCCTTCCATGAAAAAAATTTTCTACTTAAATTGCATAAGTTGATTTAAGTCTCACTTATGATTCTGTCATCGCTTATGTTCGAACAGATATTATTCACACAATATTACTGCTCATACAAATATTATTTTACATAAATCTGCTCTGTTTATTCAGTGTTTTCGCGGAATTTAAATCATCTTTGCCCTTTTTATTTGCCCTTATTAAATCACCTCTTCTTTTTCACGTCGTGTTCTTGAGGACTTGAAATCTCTTCTGCTGTTTTTATATCGTGTACTTGCAGAATTGAACTCACCTCGCTCTTTCACGTCATGTTCTTGAGGAATTGAAATCGCCTCAGCTCTTTTTACGTCGTTTTCTTGCCGAATTGCAATGAGACGTCTTCTATTTTACGTCATTTTTTCAGACTTAAAATCATTTCTGCTCGTCTTATCAGGTACTCTTGCAGAATTGAAATCACCCACTACGAGCGGGCAGTATTCGTTAGCAATAAGCACGAGCAGCACAACAATGCGCTGGTTGATGGTGCCGCTGGTGGTGCTGTGTTGGTGGAACAGGACCGCGATGGTCGATGGCGTGGACAACCGCATTGATGACGTCACGGACGTCGGGAGCAAGTGCAGCCTTGTAACTCTGCCTTACTCAGTACCTCCGTGCGAAGTCGTGAGTGTCTAATCTACATATATGCTATGAATTATTATTAGAAACTTATTATAATCTTATTTTAGACTATTTTAGAACACTACATAAATGTATTGTGCATTGTGCAAACTCATACATTGTTATAAATTCACTATCGACAATTGGTAGTAAGATGATATTTTTATCAAATTAAATTCATAAAGGAAATTTAACATGGCTTCAGGCAATCAAATATCAGAAAGAGAATGACTTTTTCTATAGGTGGCTGTTGTACAAATTACGAACATTGTCAACGAAAAACATTTTCCACCTTTTAATCCTGGAATTGTCAAGCCGTGCCTGATTATTTTATCTGTCCCATTCAGTCAAGAACATTACTGTGCACACGCAACCCATTCCATCCTCTCAGCTAAAAATAATTCAGTTATGCCTGTGGCATTGAGAAATGATAATCACCGAACATAAACAACATATTTAACTCCAACAAAATCCTAGTATAGTCATGCACTGTTCATTCAAAGCAGCCAAGAATATTTTCGTTTTACATGCATTGCCATAATATATATTCCATCCTTTTAGCTTAACCTAGTCTAGTTATGACTGTTTCATCCAGAAATTAAAATCGTCAAACATTAAGAACATATTCCAAAACTTTAACCTCGTCTATCCTATTGCCCTCTCAGGCTGTAGCGTACAGAGGGGAGTTCCCTGCGTGGCTGCGCAGCCGAGACCTCACCGGCGACATCTTCGCCCTCCCGTACGAGGATCTCAAGCGGGCGGCTCAGGAGGTCACTCATTATTCCACTTTATAACTTAGAAAATAGCTCCCTAACAAGATCCCTAACAGCCATTCTACGTGTTTAATTTGACTTATATATACTGGATCTCTAAATTTATTTGTATTTGTTTCTCACAATTACTAATAGCAGCATTTATCAGCCGAGTGTTCGGCTTGATTGAAGGACCTCATGCATGGTACAATGTACGTGGCAAAGCAAATTATTTATCTGTTTTAAAATTGGTAGTTACCTTGTGTTAGTTGGTACGTTACTTGTGTTACTCGGTATGTTACTTGTGTTAGTTGGTAGGTTACTTGTGTTATTCGGTATGTTACTTGTGTTAATTGGTACGTTACTTGTGGTACTCGGTATGTTACTTGTGTTGCTTCTCTATATCCTTTTCCTGTCATAAAAATACCATTAGTTATTTTTGCAAAATCACCAAATTCCTCTACCATGTTGTTAACGAAACAATATCGTATTTTTTATTTTCTTCATAACCATTAACTTGCGTTGACAGCAAATCTGCCCATGCCACTGGCTGGGAGTGTCGCCGCTCTGCCCGACTACGGTGAAGAGAGCATTTGGCCGCATCGTGCAGCTCTGCACCAACAACATTGAACTCCTCAGCTTCCCTCGATGGCTGTGAGGGGTCGTGCAAAATTCCTTCTTCAACTTAATAAGTAGAAGAATTCATACTACTCAAAATTTTTTCTTCTACTTCTACGCGTTTTAGTAACTCTTTATCCGAGTTTCACAATTTATCATGCACCAATAAGAATGTTTTCTTCTGAGTATTGATACCTATTGCTTGATTAATAAATTAAAACACACCTGCAAGCCTTGTTTTACACCTGGTTAAGGTTTTAAATGACCTACTACAGTTAATTTATTGCAAGTTCGTAAACCACAGGTCTACGGACAGATCAGTTTCTCAATCTTTAACTTTTCTCAATCAATATGAAGGCTTGG
Organism: Hyalella azteca; assembly: GCF_000764305.2. NCBI lineage: Eukaryota > Metazoa > Arthropoda > Malacostraca > Amphipoda > Hyalellidae > Hyalella > Hyalella azteca. The sequence goes on from NW_025946489.1 coordinate 105,934, forward strand.
CAATAAGAATTAATGTCAGTATTCAAATTTGGAGATCCATCTGTAACGAAAGCTTGGTTGCACTGCAGACTTACTTGCAATCACCAAATGAACGTGATGGTTTACAGGCGATATGGTTGTTTTCCAATGAATGCTGTTGAAGTTTGTTTGACGGCACAAATCTACGATACCTAATGAATGCCTTAATTTAAGATATAAAATTAATATTTTTTATGAGTGAACTATGAGAAAATTAAGTTAATTCACTGTCCATTCCGAGCGCTTGAAATCAAATTAAAGTTTTGAATTGTAATTGATTCCGAGTTTGATGCTTCGTTATGGTATGGCAAACGAATGGCTTTGCCTCAAAAACGAATAATATTTTTAGGTTAAAACCAAACAAATCACCGTCGCCGAGTCAAAACTTCGTAAATATGCCATATATATAATAAATGACTATTTCTAAAAAGTAGAATAAACCGTCAGTGCAGACTCTTGAGGCATGACGAGATGGCATCCAGTATATAGTACGTATAATCAGCAGCGTATAGATGCATTAACGACGTTTCAATCTCAAGTAACGATGTAGCTTTAGTGTCAAATTAACCTATAATGCAAGGGTAGCATAGCAGAGGAGCATCAATCGAGATCGAACCATTCAACCGTTTAAAATAGTAATTTGCTAAGTAGTCGAACCACCTGAAGAGATACTCGAACCAATAGTGACTACGAAGTCTTTACCAGAAAAGCAATGTACGAATATGCTCTGATTGTGACAGACATAAAAAAATATTCTGTTTCTGAACAGAGCATTAAAATATTTGCCTAATATACTCATACGAATGTAATTCGCATGAAAATATAATTAAAGCAATTGGACTGTAAGAAAGTAACACGTTTCTCCAATGGCGATTGGGAAGTGTCAGAAAAGGAAAAACTCGCTTTGAAACGAATCTAGAAAATGATCAAAATCGCGATGACTTGTAACGATGAAGGTGCAGAAAAAAGGTCCAAACCTTTACTTCTGCAAGAATTTACAGCCATCGGTTGGAGGGATTCCCTCGAATGTTGGCAAGATGCCATCACCAGCGATGTTCCCACACTAAGACTTGAGTAAACACGCTCAGCTGCTATTACTCACTTCACTCACAATACCTACCCTTACGTACCTCATGATCAATAATTCATGTTCACCTCTTTGCCTTATCCACTTGCCTCAAGCACAACAAAGACGCGAGACTTTCGTTAACTTATCACGCACAATGCACGCTTATAAAACTGTTATCGCTACAATGCAATTAATGATAACGATTCTTTTTCAAATTCTTTATTGTATCGAAGTTATAGATATTTTCAAACAGAAATTCAATCAGTTTCTTTATGGCCTGACAACGCGTTAAATTTTCTCTTCGAAGAAGCTTATTATTTTATTTTATTACATATATGAAAAGTTTTTATAAATATTCCATTTCAAATTTTAGATGACATCGTTTTCAAGAACATTATGACGCTTAAATGCCAAAAAGAGGGTCTCCCTGGCTCAAGCATTACAACTGCAAACAAATAAATTTTGCAATTACATTCCAGTTTTCGACGCTTTGTTTAAGGAAGTGTCTGGAGTGGCATGAAATAATGCATCGACCAGAGTTGTCCGACAAACAAGCTTTCTCTGAGCACTATCATTTTATAACTTCTGGACCAGATTTTATGGCTGAAAATATAATGTTAATGGTGCAAATCATGTTTGACAATTCAATCAAATCGAACTAAAACATTGTTATTCACGTGTACATCCTAATTAACAGGATTTACTCCATCATATGAGACTTGGTTTCAACCCCAGACTCGCTAATACTCCACAGTTGGCTGACTGAATGCCTTGACACTGCACAGTTACTTGACTGATTGCCTTATCAGTTTACACTTGACTGACCGATCGCCTTGAAAGTCCACAGTTGACTGACTGATAGCCTTGACACTTCACAATCGACTGACTGATAGCCTTGACAGTTCACAGTATTCTTTGGAAACTAATCTTCATCTGTCAGAACCATCTACATTGTATTTAAATTCTTAACTCTAACTCGTACAATTATTGTTATCTATTATTAATCCTTCTCTTCAATTCTCAAAGAAATTTCTTCTTATAATAATTCCCATTGCTGACAATTTCTGCTCTGAAACTAACCAGAAAAGAATATTAAAAATTTTTCACTTACAAGCGAACCACAAATTATCATAATTATTGCTATGCCATTCTCATAACTAATCTCCAACTCTTGCAGTTATTGGTTATCTTTTTTAGATTAATCAACCACTCCGCCAATCATCGATATTATATTTTTTTACTGATTACCAACTCCTACAGTCATCGTTTTTCTTTGTTTCCACCAGCACGAACTCTTACAATCATCAGTATTCTATTTTATCGCAACACCAACTCCTACAATCATCAGTATTCTATTTTATCGCAACACCAACTCCTACAATCATCAGTATTCTATTTTATCGCTAACACCAACTCCTACAATCATCAGTATTCTATTTTATCACAAACACCAACTCCTACAATCATCGGTATTCTATTTTATCACTAACACCAACTCCTACAATCATCGGTATTCTATTTTATCACTAACACCAACTCCTACAATCATCGGTATTCTATTATATCACTAACACCAACTCCTACAATCATCGGTATTCTATTTTATCACTAACACCAGCTCCTACAATCATCGGTATTCTATTTTATCACTAACACCAACCCCTACAATCATCGGTATTCTATTTTATCACTAATACCAACTCCAACAATCATCAGTATTCTATTTTATCACTAACACCAACTCCTACAATCATCGGTATTCTATTTTATCACTAACACCAACTCCTACAATCATCAGCATGGTTTTCTAGCAGCAATCTCCGACAATCCTGGGTAAGCATGAAGCAACGCTGCCGTTGGCGTGATTACGGCCAAAGCTTAGAGTTGCTAATGGTGTTTTTTTGTTTGGTTTTGTGTTATTGCAGCTGTGAAGCTGACGTTTCTTATCGCTGCTACTTGCGCAGCTGCAGCTGCACGCAGCTTTAATGCGACGCTTGTTGTCAGGCATCAAGTTACGCGCAATGCGTGCAGCGCATGAAGCGTGTTGCGTGCATGATGCTCTCAGATAAATTGATGGGTCACACTGTCCATATTGGGACAAACTTTTTATACGTAGCATTAAGTCCTTCTGCCGGGCTAAAATGGGTTAGGATCACCCACACAGTGTATTGTTATTTGGACAAAACTTAATCGTGTTTCTGAGTGCATCTGCGGCAACGGGCAATGCAATCTCTGAGCAAGAATTGGTCCATGAAATTGAAGCAATTCAAGGAAATGTTGTGAAAACCTGATGCAAATTATGACGGGAAACGAATTAATTCTTTAAATTAAAAACATTTTTGCAGATCAAGTTAATTGATTTTGATATTTCGCGGGGATACTTTATTCCAAAAATGGGTGTTCATCTGACCTAAAATTCATTTAAACTCATTTTTTACAGTTTTTCTCGGGGAGCAGAATTTTTATTTCTCATCTTAACCAATTAACTGTTCATCTTATTTACAACTTAAACTTCTGAGACGAAACATATGAAAATAAATGATAAATTTCATTAGTAGGTTTTAAACGTGTCTGAAATGTTTTCCATCGCTCGAAAAAGGAAAGAAACAATCCATAGTATAACGAATTATGTTGCGAGACATAATTAATTTAAATTTAGTTTTTACCCCTCAAAACAAGAAGAATTAGACTACGGCATTATATGAACCGTATATCTTCCCTTTAATAATCAACAAATTCCCCATCATGAGCCGGAATTATCCTCGAACATTTATGAGGATTTAGGATGCTTGCTTAATTTCTTGATTGCTTTGATTATTTTCATGGCGTCCCGGCAGTGTTTGGTTATTGTATCCTTGCACCTCCCCTCGGATAAGAGGGTAGAGAGGAACTGAGAGCTCTCACTGAGTGAGGAACGTGAGGGTACCTCACAACACTCACATTTATTTGGCTACCGTCACACTACACTGTTGTGTCTAGACTGCACAAGCGTGAGAAGTCATTTAAAAGTGAAAGCTGTAATATTGTTGAAGAATTATGCATTCACAACAAGAATCAAGAAGCAATTTTAAATGGAGAGAAGTTCCGTACTGATTGAAAACGGTTCAATGAAATGCTGAAACCGGGTAAAAAATTTCAACTGCAGAGTTCCCGAATTTCTTGAACTCAGTTCACTGCAGGGCTGATTTATTCGTCTTTAAGAAGTTCTCCTCTGCTATAAGGTAACGTGAAAACCAACAAAGTAAAGATACTTGTTAAGCCCGAGGCTTAGGCGAATTTTTAGACACTCAGATCTCCAAGAGTATTATTGAAGAATATTGTGAAAGCATAGTTTCTGCAGGTAAGACACAGGAAATGTTAGCTATCTCCTATAAATTGAGACATAAGAAAGTAAAGTATAAGCAAAATTAATTCCAGGTAAACCATGAAAATGTCCAATTAAATCAATTATGAACGACTAATAAGTTGCAGCGGTAAATTAACTAATCGAAATATTTCGTCAGTAAAGCAATCGTGAACTGCAACTGATAAACTAATTTCCAGATACACCTCGGTCGGACGACTGAAGGTCTGAACCTTAGATGCAAAATTGCGATTACAATACCTATTAAAAGATATTCAAAATTACATCTATCTCACGAACGATTTTTGTTCGTTAATATTTCTTATTCTACCATGACATGAAATAAGATTGTGATATCTGTATATTTTTTATTCAACGACAAATAGGTAAATATTCGTGATGTACTCGAAACATTTGAACTAATAAATAATCTCAAGCAATTTACTCGCAGCTTGATAAGGCAACGTGATGCCACAGAGCTGCCGTGGAGATGAAGAGCTATGCGGAAATTACGTGACGGTTTTTTACCTGAAGCAGGAGCAGCTGTGGTAAGACTTACATGATCTATAATCAAGATAAGTGAGGACTCGTATATGGGATACGAGCAGCACAGCACTTGCTCGCACCACCGTAGCTCACAAGTTCTTGCGTGTAATACGAGCCTCGTATGAGGGTGAGGGCGAAGTCGAGGGCATGTGTCACGAGCTCTGTAGTTTGTTATAGAAATATGAAAATGATATTCACTGAAACATTAATGATATATTAAATGCAGCATCATATTTGTAACATTAACTGCATAGGTCACGTAGCATCATATATGTGACATTATCTGCATAAGTCACGTAGCATCATATATGTGACATTATCTGCATAGGTAACATAGAATCATAATTGTGACATTAACAGCATAGGTCACATAGAATCATATTTGTGACATTATCTGCATAAATCACGTAGCATCATAGTTGTGAAAAGTTCGGTAGTTAAAGTAACCATCATTGCGCTGTCGGGATGATTGTTTTTCCCTTGTCTTTTTCAGTTTGTGAATATCAGATATAAATGATACATACTGCTTCATCAATTAAATAATTCGCGTAACATCATATTCATGAACAGTTAGATAAAATAGTTATCATGATCATACCGGGTTTATTCAACTTAATTTGGCTGGCCATGTAAAAAAAATGTCTTAGCATAAAAAGAAAATAAAGAAATAATTAAGTAAATCAAATTGCTACTTATGAATTCTTTAGTCTTTAAGGGTCTAGCATTTAAAGTGACTTTCTGGGTGCTCATTTTTGGGCTACAGTTTCAGTAGAAATAATCGTTGAGGAATATGCAAGCAAAGGATCATGTACAATGTTAAGCAATATATCGTTAACAACACAAGTTATGTCAGAGGAAAATATTTGACACAGACTTGCTTGCCGAGACAGAATGCGCTTCATAATGTAACTTGCTTTAATGTGAAATAATTTCGCAGTTATTAGCAGTAAAATAACTATGTTTTCCAACAGTTAAAAAAAACTAGCATGAAGCAATCCAATTGAATTGTTCATGGCAGGAGCTATGCGATAATTATATTTGAGAGGAATTTATAGATGAACAACTGTGAACAATAAGTGGTTGTGATACGCTGCAGATAAAGCGTTAATTTTTTCTTTTTTTTTTTTTTTGTCAGAGATCTCCCGTGAAAGACCTGCAGCTTGAGAGCATTAGAACATAAGTCTGCAATTTGAGGGTAGAATATACTAGTTTGATGTTTAAATTGTTTGTGCATCATCGGTGTGATGATTAAAGATAAGAAGATATAATGGAACATCCACAGCCGCTGTTCGGCGATGTAGATCAGCAGCTGATGATAGAAGCTCTGTAAAGCAGGATAAGAGCTAAGCAGCGCAGGATAAGAGCTGAGCAGCGCAGGATAAGAGCTGAGCAGCGCAGGATAAGATCAGAGTAGCAACCTGCGCCGTGGCGTGACGCCACCGTTCACACGCTGTGGCGCATAAGCAATGCCACAAAAAGTGGCTGCGGCGCTCGTGAGACGCGGCAGAAAAACTGGTAACATGAGAGCCGCACACACGGCCGCGGCGATGAGAGGGTGTGAGGGTAGTGAGGGTAGTGAGGGTAGTGAGGGTAGTGAGGGTAGTGAGGGTAGTGAGGGTAGCAGGCGTGTGAGGCAGGGATAATGAGGGAATGTGAGGGAGTATGATGACTAGAATGGCAGTGATTAGGGAGCAAGTTGAGCATTATGAATACGAGGATAATGAAGGAAAATGATGGATGATGAGAGAATGTGAGTTAGGAGGAGTAACGAAAGGGCTGTGATTAGAGAGTTGAGTATTATGAATAAAAGGATAGTGAAGGAATACGATGGACAGGAGGGAGTATGAGGAATTAGGATGAGAAAAATAACAATGATTAGTGAGAAAGTGTTATAAATGATCGGCGGGGATCATGAAGGAATATAAGCAAGAATCAGAGAGAATAGAGGTAAATGAGTAAACAGGTTGGACGACGGAGGGAAATAGGGCAGTGAGAAAGTGTGGGAGGTGTTTATTATGAATGTCAGGTGATGACTGTGAGTGAATGTGCGGAAGGATTAGGGGAAGGATAACTTGGAAGAATGAAGGGAATGAACTTTGTGTGGAAATGACGAAGGAACGGCAGTGTGAACTAGAATGTTGTAAATGCTGATGGTGATGTGGGGATAAGGAGACGAATGATGATGTGTGGATGATGATGTTGGGGGAAGGAGCTGAATGAAAATGATTCCTAATGTAATTTTGAATGCAGAATAGTGCAGAGATGTATGAATTAGATGTATAATAAGAAGACGGTGTAAATTAAGGAGACACTGGTGATTGGAGGAATTTACACAATATTTTAACTACGACGGTTTGACGGTCATGAATCATTTGCCCTTCATGTTGAGGGTTTCCTCATTCATGTTTCGTGTTACGAAACATCGATGCGATGTTGTACGACCATCAAGCTTAAGGCTTGAGTGACGTGTTTGGCCGGCAGATGCCAAGCAGCAATTCGAAGCATGGTTTCTTTTGTGTAACGTCGCGTACGACGACTTGTAAGAACAACACGCGGTCATGCCACCGAAATGTTTTGACCGTTACCAGGCCCCAATCCCACATCCGCGATATCCATCTAAATCCTACACAGATTACGCGCCTTAGTTCCCCAACCGAAGCCTGCATCCCACAGATCTGGTACAAGACTCTAAATAATCCCCATGACGCGAGGTTGGTGGTGAATGTATCACCTCTATGAGGAAGCGAATGAAAACCCTGTGGAAGTTTCTAGTTCATAATTAAGAAAATTTCACGGTTATAAAAAATATTTAGCCAAATTTTATGAACATTATGAATTGTGTTCAACTACGAGCAGTGATCCATATAGTTCTTTGAATGGTGGACGCAAAATAGACATTTAAAATGGTAGCATGAAGAGGATGAAGGGGACTTCTTCAGCGTCATCAGCTGTGGGGCGGGTAAAGTCACACCTTCAACAACCCGTCTTAACAATCACACCTTCGTTACTCAATCATGTGGGCGTACTCACAATTTTTATGATGCTAATTATGTTATGATATTAATGATATTACGATGCAATGGGACGTTCTCAAATGAAGGCTTCAGTGAATCAACTTTTAGATTCTCAACAAAAGGCCACAGGTATGATCTCCATGAGAGTATTAGAAATTCATAAAAAATGCGTCGCAATGTCCCTGAATATGGTGTGGAATAATTAAAAATATGCGGTAACTAATTGTATAATAAAGATTTTTATTGCAAAAATTTTACTAGCTTCTGAAGATAAAGAAACGAAATGAACGCGCGTCCCCAATCAACGAGCACCGCTACCATGTTTGCACTCGTGCATATTTTGCGCTAAAGTAAGCATTTCGTATTAATATTTCAATCCAATTATCGTGATTTAGATTAACCTTTAATAAAATATGGTTTCTTGTGATCTTGAAATAAATAGTTCGAATGAAGAAATAGGACATCATGAAGGCATAATAATCTGAAATATATTATTTCGATAATATTCAATCATATATAAAATATCATAATTATTTTCAATATTAAAATATTATTGCAATAATCGTTTCCATAATTATTTGAGGGAGCTACGTGTCGTTTACAAGAGGTTTAAGTGAAGGTTTTGGGCCATGAGCGACGACGAGCTTCAGTGACGGGCGTCAGTGACGAATAGTCCGGCGACACGTCTGACGAGGCGCGGCACAACAAAACCTTCGTGTGTACTCGACCCAAATTGCCATATATACTGCAAAATTGCTTGTTATGAAATTTAAACCATTATTTAATACTGAGTATAACTTTTAGTTCGGAGGTTTTTCTCTCTCGTATTTAGAAGTAAATTAGAATTGAAATTTACGATCGGAAAATAATGGAAGCCTTGACAGAGACCAGGCTGGAAAGTGCTTCTGTAACCAACATTAACATAATTTTACTCACATCAAAAGAACATCGGCACCACGTTTTGCGTCAATTGTGATAAGAACTATCGATGGGAACGAAAAAACTTTAATAGGAAGTATAACATTAGGAAATTACGATTTATGTCTCCGAACAACCTCGATGTGTGAACATGGATCTGCTATCAACAACAAAAGTTTCTCCTATATACAAAAAAAAAACAATATAAAAGTTACGCTGAATTTTTCAAAAATACGCATTTTGTTTTAATCTATCTTTCCATATATGTTAATGTGATATAATACGGCGGCATCAAATATCATAATTTATCGGCAATATGTCACATTAAAACTTGTGCCATCACCATCTATTACACCTGACAACTTGCAGTCACCCTTGAAGCGAATAATTTTATTGTTGGGCAAACAATTTAAACTTGCAAGCTTTATATTTATGCCTTACTTGGACCTAGCCTTGATATGCCACGCTTGTGACGAATTAATGAGCAGCGAACTAAATGCGATTTGTTCAATTAAATTCAAATTACCATGTGTCACATAAAAATACTTATAAAAATGAGCCCCTTACTGATTCCTGACAATATTTCTTGCTGCTTTGAAGTCAAATATTTGCCGAATCTCAAAAGTACAAAAATTTACTGGAAATTGTACTAAATATGTTTTTAAATGAGATTTTGAAATGTATGATTTATAGACGACTTCATAAACGAGTAAACCCACATGAATGGTATTTTAACAACCTCTTCTCAGCTGTGAAATTGGCTTTTTTCGAGTTTGGTGGATATTTGCGACAATTATTGCTTAATTACCTAATTCAGAGATGGTTGAGCCCAATACAATTATTCAGTACAATTGCGTAAATTACTTTAGCCACTGCGCAGTTTTAAAATTTATTCATTCTTTTTCGAGTGTGTTGAAGGTCAAAATTCATAAGGAAAAGTTACCGGTTATTTTCCTCAATTTGTTAACGACTTAATATTACAATAAATTTCCCAGCCGCTGCGTTTTTGTGAAATTAACAGCTGTTTCAAGTGCTTTTGCGACAGTTATCGATTAATTACCTAATTTAAAAATGACTAATCCCACACGGCTGAAATCAATCCAGCCTCTGATAAGTTGTAGAATTGCCTTGTGTCTTTAGTTTGGTGGAAATCCAAGTTCATTTGAGGCAGAGAATGGTTAATTACCTTCTTCAGAAACTACTAAAAGCAAACACTTGGTATTGATATGTGTTCAGGTGATCAAGGTGTGGAGATGCTCGAGATGTGCTGCATGGAGTGCCTTGGAGTCCTAACAAAGAGCTCCAAATAAAGCCCAACAAAAGAGTGACACTCGCAGAGGAGTTGAGAGAAGCGCCGCGTCCTCGACGCTGTGCAAACACTGAAGTTTTCTTTAGGAGACCGCGTGGCCATTGCCGAGCAACAGCTGAGAAACTGCACCTTATCTCGCCAGGAATACGGCGACTATAGCACTGTATTGAAAGTTTTCTTGCTACTTATTACTGCTCTGAACTATTAAATGATACTTCATATGCCGTAGAGATCCGCGCCTACAATCGATTTGCTACATTCTATACATTGTAAGTACACAGCTACAAATGATATGCTACTCATGATGCATTATCAATTCACGCTACAAACGATGATTCATGTTGATCACTGCTCGAAAATTCATCGTCAGACTAAATTCACTTATCAAGTGTTGTCCTAATGTGACTGCGATAATATAATACAAGTTTTTTTGAAGTTTTCGGCAACGCGTTTCTAGGACATTGCCACGTCGATTTTATTTAGGTAAGAGCTTAGAAAATTCAAGACTGCATCTAACGGAAAATGAAAAGCTTTGTTATAGTAAGCCACTTATGAAAAGGAAGCATGCCACTAAGTCACTTTGTTTGAAATATTGTAAGAATACAAAATTTTGAAAGTGAAAGTCATTGTGAATTTGAAAATCAGAAGTTCCAATGCACTGCCTGGTGGTCAATACTGAGATCTTAGATGTGAATAGAATAGAATAGAATGGAATAGAATAGAATAGAATAGAATAGAATAGCGTGGGTGATGAATGCCAGGAGGCGTGACGCGTGGGTGATGAATGCCAGGAGGCATGACGCGTGGGTGATGAATGCCGGGAGGCGTGAGGCTTGGAGTGATGCTTCGGGACACGTGGTCCCGCCTGGTGAGACGTCGCGACACGTGGTGGCACTTGATTTAATTTTGTGACACATCGTGACACATGCAAACACTTGGTCGCTCGTCATGATAAGTTCTGATATATGGTGACATCTGGCCAGTTATTTTGACCTGAAAACAGATATTATGACACAACCATGTCATAATACATGTCACCGTATTACATGTCACCGTATACATGTCACCGGTCCCCCATGTGTATTTTGGATACACATTGTGATTAATAACAGTGTTACAACGTGAGATTTGTGACTCATTGTAACACGTGCCACTAAGACATTGACTCGCTATCGGATACTGATAATCAAAATTAACTAAATAACATCAATTATAAACTATCATGGAGTCAATGGATTAGTATATTAATTATATAATATTGTTGATTAACTGATTCGATATGAGGCACATAAATACACATTTAGGCCTCAAATTATGCCTGACAAATACTCAAATATACAAATTACTCATAAAAATATGTCGCATAAAACTCGAATGCAATTGATGCTGACCGAGCACAGATTTGCTGAAATATTGTGTCTCAAGCTAAACGATTTATTTGGTAAGATACCAAATTAAACCTAATGATGAGCCAATACCAAATGAAACAAAAAATAGTGACATTAGTTTGACGCAATTTTTACCATCCTGCGATGTCTGTTGACGTATAGTGATGCATTATAACGCATTGTGACACACGATGACACATCTCTTGATATATCCTGTTACGCACTACTTTAGCGCGTACAGATATCACGCAACCGAGTAGCGTGCGCTCCCAGTTATGCGCAGTTCATGCGCACGCTTCGGTCACTTCAAAGCGCCCATTAAATATTAATTGGCTGATTGGCAAATTGGATTGCCTTCTCGCTCTATTAAATTAATGCGCAGTTTAACGTTGCCAGAGATTTATTGGACCCTTTCTCAAATATGGTTTCACAAACATTCATTTTTCGTTAATACAAAGTTCAATTAGAACTAAAACGTTATACCTGAATAATTCAACGGAATTCAACTTGGTCAAATGAGTCATTTATTAAATTATTGATGCCGTGTTATGACTCTCATTTTAAATGACGTATCATCAGAGCTGGGCAGCGCTACTCTGAAATGTAGCGGCCGCTCCCGCTACCGGTATATATGCTCTAAATGTAGCGGGCTCTACCGCTACTGCGACAATTGCTTAAATGTAGCGCCGCTACTGCTACCGCTACATGTAGCGCGCTACTGCCCACCTCTAGTAACAACTAACATGTTGACACTAGTAACAGGCTGAGGTTGCCAACATTACACCGAAATCTTTCGTACAGTTTTATTCTGTAATATATATTATGTATGTATCATGCTGGATTTTAAATAATATTTAATACTATTAAGTAAAATCTGAAGGCTTTATCTATAAATGTAGCGGTAGCGATGTAGCATCAAAACCTCGTATCGCTACAATTGCTTAAATGTAGCGCCGCTATCGCTACTGAAAATGTAGCGGCCGCTACATGTAGCGCGCTACTGCCCACCTCTGCGTATCATAGTAAAACTTGAAGCATTTAGCTATTGGAGTGTTTGTCAAGCTATCGGATATCTCGACATACTAACCATAGTTACAAATAACCTGTCTTTGTCTGTTACAATTCATGTATCTAGCAACTTGTGTAATTAGTAATCCATGGAGCAAGCTTTCTCTAAGCAACTGCTTGCGTCGCTCGAGGTTGCTTACAGTTGTTCATTATTTCATGGTGTCAGGTGCAGGGTATGTCGGCCTGACATACAAGTCACAATTTGACTCGACATGGCGCATCACTGCCGCGTTTGACACAAGTTTCGCACCCCCGCCTCGTAAATAAAGGGACTTTGTGCTGTTCTGCCTGATGTGATTCCTGCCCCTATAAGCATAAAGAATAATTCGGTGTCAACCACGCATATTTCGAGACACGTTCTATCACCACCTGACACCCTGGCTCCTCGATCTGTAATGAGTTTCTTGTGACACGAAGATGATGTTCGAGGCAAAACGTTCGTGCTCGAAGCCGAGCGCATTGAAATGAACAAATTTTGTTCATTTTGTAAGGTATACACAGTTACTGTTTTAAAGTTGGCCACAAGAGAAATAAATTAATCTTTTTCAGCTCATTATCTGTATAAAAAATAGAGAGAATAAAGAATATTCTTCAAATCAATTTTTAAGACACTCGCATTTCCAGTCTTTGAGAAAGTATTACTTTACTTTCTTTCTTTGAGTATTACTTGAGTAAGTATTGAGTATTACTTGAGTAAGTATTACTTTCTTTCTAGAAAGTAAAGAAAGTATTTCCGGTCTTTGAGAAAATGAAATAGTGAATGAAAGCCGAAGTAAAATTCGTGAAAATCTCAGCATCCGTCACAATGAAAATGTCACTGCTTACTATTCTTATAATTCTCTTCTAGCAGCCGTTTATATACCTTGTATTTACCTGTGTAACGAAACCTGCGTAAGGAATCAGGAAGGAATCAGCACCAGCAACTAAAGTACACGCATTGTAGGAGTTAGTTGTGAAGAAACAACTTCTCATGTGCATATTGAACTCGAGGAGCTACTAATTTGCCTGCAGGTTATTTGATTCAAACCTAAGCATAAATTTAACAATCAGTTTATGTGGCTATTCTTCAACAAAAATACCTATCTCCTCCATCACTTAAATTATTATATAGTTCTGTTATTATGATATGATGATAAATAAATGAAAAGATCTGTGGAGGTTATATGTTTGATATACAGGTTCAGTTATGTAAGATGAGCGCCGAGCTGAAATACAGCTGAGTACTACTTGAGATTGCCGGACTTGTCTGTTTTTGACATATCTTATTTCCTCCAACAATAAGCAATAATTCAGTTTCAGATCCCAAGGATTCAAAATCATGAAGTTGTTCACAATAATGTTTATATGTAAACAGAATGTACATTATTGAGTTTTTGTGTTATTTGTTAACAAAAATGAACCACGCGCAAGCTGCAAATAATTTATTTTATGAACCATTCTAAAAAGTTATTGGTCATGAAGTTGAAAGGTCATCATAAAGCGCCGAGTTTTCGCTCGTTATCGCAAACAATTCGAGTTTGAGGATAAATAAGCCGGACATTAGAGCTTCGGTGCGCACTCTATTCCATCATAAGAGCCTCATTTGAGCCCTCATTTAAACCCTCTTATGATGCTCATTGCACGACATAAGATGACCCGTGGGACTGACACTCGCGTTCATCTCCGAGCATCTGTGATACTTTAGGATCGTTTATTATTTGGCGATGTTTTACGCTCTGCGTTAGTTATTGCAGAAGTGCCTCAAATATTGGCTAAATAACAGCAGGAACAGGCATTGGTGGTTAATAAACTTATTAACGATTGATAAACTATTATGAGGTTGCATCTATATCATAAGTAGATGAATGGTGAAGCTTTCATCTACTAAGCGAATGTATTGTTTATTGACGGATGTATTGCGAGTGAGATTAAAGCTAGCTGGCTTGGGTCATTTTACGATATAGCAAAACAATGATTTTTTAGGCTGATGCTAAAATTTTTGTAATCGAGGCAGTGTGCAAATCCATCACTAAAATGAGAGTGATGAATAGCAGGTAGCTGTTGTGCATGCTAAATTTATCTAAACTCTATGGAACACCAAAATTATCTAAACTTCTCCACGTACAACTGGAAATAAATAACATTCTCTACTTACAACTGATAAACAAATAGCATTCTCTGTGTACAACTGAGAAATAAACATTCTTTACGTACAACTGAGAAATAAATAGCATTCTCTACGTATACAATTGAGAAATACATAACATTCTCTAGTACAACTGAGAAATACACAACATTCTTTACGTACAACTGAGAAATACATAACATCCTCTACGTGCAATTAAGAAATACATAACATTTTTTACGTACAACTAAGAAACACATAACATCTTCTACGTGCAATTGAGAAATACATAACAGAGCGATGTGTGTTCATTTGGACCTTCTTCTCCCTTTGCAAATTCTTTTGTGGTGATGAGAAAAGCTGGCTCATTAAAATGCGTTTAGAGTGAGCCATATGTGGGAGCGAGGGAGTGAGGGGAGTGTGGGAGGGTGGGTGAGTGGAGTACAAGAGAGGGTGTGAGAGGATGGGGTGTGAGTGAGAGGGGAGTGTGTGAGTGAGGGTGAGTGGAGTACAAAAGAGGGGAGTAAGAGTATGGGGAGTGAGTGAGAGGGGTGTGGGTGAGTGAGGGTGACAGGAGTGCAAGAGAGAGAAGTAAGAATTTGGGGAGTGAGTGAGAGGGGAGTGTGGGAAGGAGGGTGAGTGGAGTACAAGAGAGGGGAGACAGAGTATGGGGAGTGAGTGAAAGGGGAGTGCGTGAGGTAGGGTGAGTGGAGTACATAAGAGGGGAGACAGAGTATGGGGAGTGAAGGGTGAGTGGAGTACATGAGAGGGGAGACAGAGTATGGGGAGTGAGTGAAAGGGGAGTGCGTGAGGTAGGGTGAGTGGAGTACATGAGAGGGGAGTGAGAGATGGGTGAGTGAGTGGGGAGTGCTGGATGGATGTCGTGAAACACTCATCCCGTACACCACATTCGTGAGCGGGAATTTTGTTTAATATTTCACCACTCAGGAGGGCCAGCTACTCCTTTACTCATCCATCCAAGCCACTCATTTCTGTCACGATACATTTTATATATTTGGGATGGTGCTAGTAACGATTTGTTATTGACTAAATATTTCCTGGTAATTAACGAGTTATTGCCTGAATGAAATAGTCGCATCGCATCAAGTTTCTGTAATTTTAAACATGACAATAGAAGTAACTTACCAAATAAACATTATTAAACAGGATGATTCGATCCTTATATTGTTCATATAAATGTTATATCCGTTAATTTTTGCCATCAACCGTTGCCAATGTTGTTCAGTGTTTTGTAAAGAATTGTTGAGACTAAAATGAAGTTACATGTTGCAAATACATGTAACATGTTGTAAAGAGAGTTATGCTGCACAAAGTCTTAATGTTTTTCAAAGTTTTGTACATCTCATGCCCAACAAATTATCGAACACTACACCTTGTTACTACAAATTTCGCAAAATGTTGTGCCTCGAAACATGTTGTTAATTATTGGGAGATCGGTAGGTCATTAATCAACAAATGCCTAAAATGTTTACTATGATCACGTGTTTTGGCAACTAGAGTGCAATAGTATATTACTCTATGTAAATATTACATGTTTGAATTGGATCATTTGTGAACTTAACTTAAAGGTGCAGGTTATGTTGAAGGCCAGTGAATACTCTCATCATGCTTTTTAATTTTGTTATAGTAAAAATTGAAATCGTCGCCAACTATTTTCTAGTAGGTACACTGTTAGAAAAATGACCGTTAACTGTATTACCGGCGTTTCAGTGGCCGGTCGGCACGTGAAAAGAAAAATCGTTTCACCGTTTTTATTCCAATTTAACACCAGAAATCCGTAAAACATCCCATAAAAACGGCGAAACAGTTTATTTTCACGGGGCGACCGGCCACTAGGATGCCGGTGGGACCGTTTTTTCATCGTTTTTTCTAACAGTGTATGGGCATTTATCCATATTCCATTTAATAAAAAGACCATGCAGCGTTTTATATTGTCGTACATTCAAAGAGTTCTATGTTAACTGCCACCACAATCGTTATTTAATAATTTTTGTGCAATCGCTATTTCACCATTTCACATTCAGAGTAGATGACCTGCGCACTATACTTGCATAATCCAGATCCGTCTTGCAATTCTAGCTTAGAATCACATTACTGCAAGAATGGTTCAAAAATGTATTTTGTAGCCATCATTTTTTGTAATGAAGAACATAATTAGATTTAGGCCTGAACAACAGTGTTCTTTTCCTGGAAGTGCGGCGGCTGAAAGTGTCCACGAGATGCCACTTCCATTGAGACGCTGCTGCTATATGTCCTACACCGCTCATTATTCCTCATTATACTTCAACGCTGTAAAAGTCCATGTCACCTCTACATGATCATAAGTTAAGTTTTTGCGAAAGTAGTATGGCTAGTGAAGAATATTTGCGAGTTTACTCATGTATACATTCATATTTTAGATTTTATAATAAATGTGAACCTTGTGCAGTACGTAAAAACTTGTTTCAAGTGCCATTCGTTCTGTTTGAGAGAATGGTAGTAGTCGAGATATTACCATTTAAGGTATCTTAAATCGTATATACCGAAATTTTATTTATTTTCCAGAAAACCAAAGGAACGGATTCCTTTTGTGAAATCATACCAGCATGTTAATTCATGATTGTTTTATCCATGATTAACAATCATGACAAGTTAGGAGAAAGTGCATTGAACCTTGGAAATAGTGAAATGCGCCGTCCATGCAAAATTAAGACACCAAACATTAATGATACAATTTGGGAGCGCGTTCAACTAGCGGCAACAATAATAGATGAGGCGCCCTTCACACCAATGAACATCTTCCATTATCACCGAGAAAAAGAGCGATCATCTCCACAGTCTCTTCGCGTCCGAATGACAACAAACCGGGCATTCTTTCGCAACTGAGACTGATATTCTGAGCATCACAATCACTTTTCTGAGTCACAAGTCTACTTTTTGGTCTCCTTAGTGTCAATGTAATTGATGTTCGGTCTTGTGCCGAGCGCGTTCCTGGCAATAACAAGCTTATCATCACTTTAAATGTTCCGCTTCCGAGAACTGTGATTGTGAGGATCAATTCTCGTCGAGATGTCAATGCGGGTAACGAACACGACGGTCTCATAAGCACGACTTGTGTTCGCACTTTAGCAGAAAAACGCAGATTTTTATTCAGGTCGAGGACTGTGTATGGCTTGAAGGCCTGGGCGTCGCTGTTTCTTTTGAAATTTTCCAGTGTAATTGAAGTGTGTGAAAAATTAAGCCTCTGGAGAAAGTCACCCGTGAAATATATTGATGAAAATGCGAGTGATGATCCCTTTAAAAACATGATTAATGATCCCCTCCCGCGATGCTGTTTGTTAGATATGACGTAATATTACATCACGCAATACCTCATCACGCAATACCACATCATGCAATACCACATCACGCAATACCACATTACGCAATACCACATCACGCAATACCACATCACGCAATACCACATCACGCAATACCACATCACGCAATACCGCATCACGCAATACCACGTCACGCAATACCGCATCGCGCAATACCACATCACGCAATACCACATCACGCAATCCACATCACGCAATACCACATTACTCAATACCACATCACGCAATACTACATCACGCAATACTACATCACGCAATACTACATCACGCAATACTACATCACGCAATACTACATCACGCAATACCACATCACGCAATACTACATCACGCAATACCACATCACGCAATACCACGTCACGCAATACCGCCTCACGCAATACCACATTATGCAATACCACATCACGCAATACCGCATCACGCAATACCACGTCACGCAATATCGCATCGCGCAATACCACATCACGCAATACCACATCACGCAATCCACATCACGCAATACCACATCACGCAATCCACATCACGCAATACCACATTACTCAATACCACATCACGCAATACCGCTATGAGGTACGCTAGCGTATATTACTGTAATTCAGTCCAAAGTTATTTCAGGTGCTTGATGCTAATTTTTTTTGTGCTTTGCTGAATTTATTTGCAATGTAACAATTGATGCTCGTAATAAATCAATCTGTTGGCAGTGTATTTGCAAAATATTTGACTCTATTTTGAATTTCAGTAAAAATTCTGTGTTGGTATTTCCTTGTTATTTGTCATCATTTCTATTTCAAATATCAGTGTTACGAAAGTAATTTTTAAGCACCTGAGAAAATTCACATTTCATGATGTTATTCTTCTGTAAAAGGCATCGAAAATCTAGAAAAAAGGTGAGAATATCCCTCTCTCGTCTCGAAAGTCGCGTTTTGACCAGCCACCTGTTTCCTTTTCCAACCATTTCAACAACCATCGTCTTTTCATCGCATGCGTGACTGATGAACGTTGACCGGTCAGCCACCCAAGCCTCGTTTTTAATTTCCATCAAGGACTATCGTGCGTAGGTAACATGAAAACTAAAACTACCGAGGCTAATACTACTGGATACGTTCGCGGCAAGATAGCCTTTTATTCTTTCATCTATTAGTGAGTGTATTTTATGCTAGCATGGCTCTCAGAAATTCCCAAGGATTTAGCCTGCTATTTAGTCAGGCCGTCGGTCACGGCTTGGTTAAGCGTCGTAATGAGTCTCGCCAAACGCATTACGGAGAGCCGACCTCGCGGCCGACCCGACCCATCGTCGCTTTCCATTAGCGGGCGTCATGATATGGCCCAAGAGAAGGCCCCATCATGGTCCGTGATATGGGCCCATCTGTCCCGTGAAATGGTCCCGTCGTATTCATGTGAGATGGTCCCTAGGTAGTGATATGGCCCAAAAGATGCCTCAACATGGTCCGTGATATGGGCCCACCTGTCCCGTGAAATAGTCCCGTTGTAGTCATGTGAGATGGATCCTAGGTATATTGTGATATGGCCCAAGAGATGGCCCCAACATGGTCCATGAAATTGCCCCATCGAAGTTGTGTGACATGATCCCGAGGCAGTAATATGGCCTAGGGATGGCCCCATTGAATTTTCGTTATCTTATGCCTATCTGTCCAATGAAATGGCCTCGTCTTAGTCTTGTGAAATGGCCCCAATGCAGTCTTGTCAGCTGGTCTGACACAGAAATTCCGCAATCTGGTCTCCCCTAAGTCATACGTGTTATAAGTCTCCATATATAAGACTCGTTTCTCACCTTTAATTTCAAGAAGATGGTAAAGTTCCAACACCGAATATTGGTGGGCACGAGAAAGAATTGTAAAATTTATTTTTCGATAACTATGACCGCCGCTGCCCGTTTTTCGAAGCACTTGAAATAACTGGGAAGCATCACTATCAGCGTAAGGTTGTGACAGCACTTTTCAATCGAATCTTTACCATCCCCCTTGTGAATCAAGTCACGAAAAGTTCAAGAATCGGCAACAGGCCATGGGCCTATTTCTTCAACGCCGACACTTCTATTCTATTCTATTCTATACATTTTGTATAAATTGGAAAACTGCAACTATTCAACGATCTAGCCAGAAAGTTTGACGATATTTGAACAAAGTGATGGAAACGATTGTAAGCCTAAAAAAAATAATACGTTTCATGAACCTTATGAACTTTCAGATCGCGAAATCATATCATAGCACCGGTATAGAGTAAGAGCGACTGTGCCGATAGAGAACAATGTGATGGAGGATGGTCGTGCCACGACTGTACCTGCCAGCGTGAAGCGTGATCGCGTGATCTCTTGGCTTCATCCTTATATAAAAAAACATATTAGGTTCGCAGGCGGCCAACCATCTGGCCAACTCTGAAAAATTAAGCAAATACTTCGGTTGTTTGGCTGAACACATAAATTCGATTTTTCTGTTCACTGCATCTTCTTTTTAAATAAATTCAAGCGTAAATGATACTGGAAATAGATTAAACGGCTATGGTGATGCATGATTCATTAAGATTTTGCACATGTAATGTTTTAATATCTAACCGGTTAATTCTTCACATATTATCACCGTAACTTGATTTTGTTGTCAACAAATGCCACAAAAATACGTCTACCTTTACTCATTTACATTGATTAATCGGGCAGCAACGGGTTTATCTCATAGTAACTTAGCAAAATCATTAGCGAAGACAGCCGGCAATCCATGTACGTCGAAACAAAAGCTAAACTCGGCACACGTCGAGTCCTCAGCACGCGGTTGTTGATTGCGGCAATCCTTCTGTTGTCCGCTGGCGGGGGCGGGTTGACGAGCGGGCGTCGTGCTGAACACTCCAGGGACAGATGACGTTATGGATCACACGGGCGGATATTGAAGATAAAAATCGGTATGGTTTGAATTAGGAATTATTAAAAAGTGCTGAAAATTAGTAGAAATTATTAAAAATTATTACAACCAAAAAATCTGCTAAAAATTTTTAAAACTATTTACAATTCGGTAAAGTTATTGAAAATTCTTGAAATAAAATGATAATTTTCAGAATGTTTTGAAAATTATGAAGGGAAATTAGAAAAATAAAAATGATCAGTTCGATGTAAAATTTTTGAAGACGTGTTTTCAGCAAAGCAAATATTATACGATATTACATTATTCCAAGGTAAGCCATAATGTACATGCAAAAATGCAAAAAATTCAGTACGACTCGAGAGTGACTCAGCACGTTTCAGTCTCAGTTCGAAGTCTGTGATTTTTTCACTTAGTCCATGAAGTGAACATCCAAACCAAAACATTTACATATATTACATTTGTATTTAAAAAATATTAATACATTTATTGATTTATTGTTAATATTATCAGTGTGTGGTATGTGTTGACACCAAATTTTCGAAAATAAAATTTGTTGATATCGTTCCTAATGATATAAATTTGATTTTAAGCTAATGATTTTTAATGAAGGAAAGATTTTTGATCATTTTATGAGGTTCGAACCCAGCCAGGGTTGACTGCAGGAGCACCTCTCAAATGTAGCATGAAATGGGCGAGAACATCAATCAATCCATATCGAACATAGTATCAAATAATCCTCTACGCTGCCTTTGCCTAACAATTGATCTTTTAATGTTATTCCTACGAGAATTACACATTGGTCGCGTGGCGAAAAGCTGCTCAAGCAATTGAAGGAGCGACAGATGGACATGCGATCTGTCACGGAGCCCTCGACGTCTTCTATCTCAACAGATTTTGTCACGTCAAGAGCCACGTCCGCGTTATCGTGGCGACATTTTACGCCAGATGTCACACCTTGCGTCGCCGCGTCTATTATTTATTCTCTACCAACCCCTGGACATTGTATTTACGCGTGTGAGTTGCATGTTTTTTACAATATATGCATAGATGAATTTTGAGTGTACCGGTGAAATCTATTCATCAACGACATGAATTATTTCTTAAACAAGGTCACATAGTTTGTAAGACAATAATTAATTTTTCGAAAAACTTGGATGATGCGACGAGAAGTACCACACGCTACCGATTTGGGTTCCACCCGTGACATGAAGGGTCCAATCATTGCTTCAAAGAACCATAAACTTTCTAGGACTTCTTCAAGTTCTTTTCACGCCAACCACAATCATTTGATCTCTTTAAGTTTGAAATCTTTTGACCAGAGGCCGCTATCAATATCTGAAAGAT
Source organism: Hyalella azteca (assembly GCF_000764305.2). Taxonomy (NCBI): domain Eukaryota; kingdom Metazoa; phylum Arthropoda; class Malacostraca; order Amphipoda; family Hyalellidae; genus Hyalella; species Hyalella azteca. The sequence continues at coordinate 128,305 of NW_025946489.1, forward strand.
TCAGTTCTGCAATATAACTTCGTCGTCTTTTATCAAATGTAGAAACCAACGAAATGAGTCTAGTTCCCTCGTTTGTGTGGCACACTCTCTCCCCTCGCGCGGTGCCACAAATGAGGCCGATATCCTGTGGCGTGAGGAGTGCAGCTGCCGTCGCTGCCTCATTGTATTCCTACCTGACATCCCCCCAACGCACAAAAAATACCCTAGAGAAATTGCCAAACACTTCACATCTGCAGAATGAATCCGAATTATTGATGACCGTCTGCCGTACGGAGGAAATGTGTTATTCTTCCATCTGGGCCGTTGACATTTTAAAGTCACGTGGAAGTTCGTGAAGGACGTTGGATGAGGGATGAATATGAATTTTTACTGATCTTTCTCCGAATAGGAATATTTCATTTGTCACCATCATGTTTCACCATCATCACTTTTATATTATATGGTTTAAATTTCTTTAGAATTAAGTCTGAAATATTGATTACCTTCAGTTTCAGTCTTTCTGGCACTATCAAACTTTAGTGGAACGATAAAAAATTATATTTAGTTGACGGAAATGATATTGTGATTAATGTCTGGTGAAATATTGTGGTAATTAAAATTATATTGTTTTCTGTCGTGGTTAAAATTTTTGCGTACGTTTGACGGAATATTAGTCACTTTAAATAATGTTTGTTCAATAAAAATGAATGTGTTTTTTCTCCCATTGGAAAATTCTGCTTAGCATCAATAATGTCTAGGCATTTCCAAAGACTGGCTTTATATATTAGTTAAGATGATGAAGACATTAAAAAAACTAATTAGACGCTTTAAAATGTTGGGAAGGAGTTTTTGGAAACTCAATGAAAAAAAGTGTTGGAAAATAATGGAAAACTAATGAATAGTACGTAATAATTGCAAAAAAATCTTATGTGAAATTAAAGAAAAATGACTGTAAAGTGCATAAAAATTGTACGGATTGTGCATGAAAAGTGTAAGATAATGCGTGTAAAATACATGAACTTATCTTGAAATGCATTGAAAATTTGGGTGAGAACCCTGTCGGTGTTAAAAAATATCAGTGACTTCTCTGCCTCTGCGATTACAAACGACGAATTGCCGAGCGTATTGACCGAGTACAGTTACAGACGAAAGAGCGATAATACGAGGGTAATTGAGTGAGGTAATACGATGGTAATTGAATGAGGAAAGATGAGAGTTATTGAGTGATGTAATTCGAGGGTAATTGAGTAAGGTAATACGAGGGTAATTATGTGAGGTAAGACGAGAGTGATTGAGTGAGGTAATACGTGGGTATTGGGTGAGGTAATACGAGGGTAATTATGTGAGGTAAGACGAGAGTGATTGAGTGAGGTAATACGTGGGTATTGGGTGAGGTAATACGATGGTAATTGAGTGAAATAAGACGGAAGTTTTTGAGTGAGGGAAGACGAGGGTAATTGAGTGAAGGAATTCGCGGGTATTGAGTGAGGTAATCCGAGGGTAATTGAGTGAGGGAAGACGGGAGTTATTGAGCGAGGGAAGGCGAGGGTAATTGAGTGAGGTTATACGAGGGTAATTGAGAGAGGTAATACGAGGGTAATTGAGAGAGGTAAGAGTTCAGCAGTCAGGCTGCGATGCGCCAGCAGTGAAGTACAATACCGGATGCCTGCGCATTGCTTGCTCGGCTAAAGCTCTTTTATCTCCTGTAAAATCAGCGGCTGTGCAGCGATTTGTATCTGCTTTATTGGTTCCTGAAGCAATAACCATGCGTGTCAGCTTAAAAGAACGCCTCTTTAAACGTATAATCTATTGCTATTTGTGAGAACGGCCCTCGAGGTGCCTCTTGTAGTGAACTACTCTGGCATTCAAGGCCTATGTATGCCATGCAGGACTCTACATGCGCGGCCTACAGGAGGTATGTTAACAGCAAAGCTAGTATAAGATTGAACAAATAACATCTTTAGTAATAATATTTCGTGTTAACAAACAAAAACGGAATAATTTTTCAATGGCGAGCTCAAACGCGTTTTGCTTGCACGATAAATATGCAGGTTAACATTACAAAGTGATTTTTTGTGCATGATCTTTATTTTATCAATATTAAACGTTAGAAAATTTTGTTCGTAGGACAGTTAACTCATTTTACCTAATAGAAGTAAAAAGTTACCGAAGACTGTTACCGAACGTAGATTATTCTGAAAAATTTTAGTCCTTTTTATAATATTTAAAAAACAGGACTGTTAACTGGCAAATATTTTGCTCTTTAAGTTCAACCGACGACGAAAGCTCTCGCCAAGAGTAGGACAGTTGCGCGTTTCAGTGACAAGGAACATTTTTTAAATGCAAATAATGGGGATCGACGGAAGTTATAAACAAAACAAGGGAGAGCAAACTCACGCCGGAGCATAGGCAGCCAATATACAGGCTTGTTTAACATTCATAAATGTCTTCCGTGTTGGTGTGTGAAAAACATTCCTCAACAAATGTGTTTTTTTCTTTGATGAATAAATTAGAGCATTATTTTGCAGCCAAGAGGGCAATTATAATTTTTCATTTGGAAAAGTTGATTGTTAAAATACATGAGAAAGTTCAAAACTCAGAAAGAAATTATAAATTGACTACAATATTTCAACGCAGTTATCGAAAGCTTCATATTAGTTCAGTTAATCAAATCAGTTAACTAATAAAGAGATGGCTTCATGTTTCAAAAGATTCAAGCTCCATGTCTATCACGCTGTATTATATTAGTTATTGAAAATACATTTCTTACCTAATGTGCTAAAAAGATTGTTTCACTGTTCAAGTATTTATAAGCACAAAAAATCTGCGTAGCACAACTGATTTTATAAGATAATTATTTTTCGGGGTTTGGATGCTCTTTACAATGAATTATGTGTTTTTATAACTTTCTGAAAATTTAACACAAAACTTACACGGCTTTACGTAATGTCTTTGCAATCGAATGTTTATAAACAAATTTAAATTATTAACACAAAAATTCCGTGTTGCAAATATTTAATTTCTTTAATAATTTAGAACGCTCTCTATGAATTTTTTGAGTTATTGGATTTTGTAAAGTAATTTTCAGAAAGTTTCCATTACCCTAATTAGAAAGAATAAAAAATTTTTCACTTTGTCCATTTTTGGGCAAGAAAGTTTCCTGGATAGTGTCGAGCTTGGGTATTAAACCTCCCCGATTTTAGCGAGACCTTCAATATTTTGAGTGAGTCATAAATCTTTCGGAAAACGTACAGCGCACATGCCAGTCCCGCGCCGCCGGACGCCCCGTAGCGCCGCTTTTGTCGCTCATGCGTCGAAGCGATCACTTGTGTTCTCACGGAGGCTGACTTACGAGGCAGGCATCGCGAGAAACTGCGGAGACAATGCCATGTAAGGGAACGAAAAATCGACGTTCAGCTTTCTACAAAAACGCTTTTGCTATGCCTATGCGCACGTATGTATAGTATATATACTTTTGACAGCATCGGATGCGTATGTTTGTGAAATATTTATGACTTTAAGTGATAAGAGTATTATGCACCAATATACGTACGTATTACGCAGTCACAATTAATAACTGTGGAATTGGACGCCATATATTACCCTCGATTAATTTACTTAATTACTCAATCAATTTTGTGGTCGGAAGAAAAAAAAACATAATATCCAATTTAGAGCCATAACCGAAAGTTTTTGGTTTTCAAGCACCACAAACTTGCATTCACCAGAAATAGGATAGAAAAAAGGAAATTCACCCTAAAAAACATGAACAAAACATCCTTACAGTCACGGAAAAGACGTGATGCACGTGGCAGTGCAGATTTATCAAGATTTATCTGTGGGTTTTGTTGAGAATTCCAGCGTATTTGCTCGATCAGATTGAGGGAGCAAACGTGACGAAGTGAGCGGCTTGGCATGGACGATTTGCATGAGAACTTGTCGTTGGTTTGGCGGGGCAGCCTGTGCGAGACCGTCGCTCACTGGCGTCCTTATAGCGCCCGTGTGGCCTGGACAGCAACGCGCGAGAACAAACTTTCTCTGCAACAATAGGCAGGAAACTTTTCTATGTTATATTAAAGAAAAATACATTTTTGGGACAATTTCTTGAGACGCTCTCTTTCCGTTTTACAACAATGAATAAATCTCTCTTCTTACATAACAATCGATAGGAAAGTTCACTTTATATAAAATAATACCTGAAATATATTTCTAAATGGCAAAACACATATCAGTAGGCATGAATGGCTCGAGATACACACGCCCACTGATATGTTATTCCGCCCAGAGGGTAGGAACCCTAGAAAAAATTTATTGTATTATAATATTTACTCATAACCATTTAAAATTATTATAATCAGATTATGAATAAATTATAAATGAAGTAGCAGCAACCAATGAAGACCATGCAATAATGATTTATCACAATAAATTTTAGTTGTATAAGTTTCAATGATTTATAACAATTTAAATTAAAGTTCGGTATGTGATAGCTTAAATTGGGATGAAGTTTCCGTACTTTCTATACATTTAATGTCACAGGCTTGTGGCAATACAATATTTTTTGAACAATGCAATATTCATAAAATATATTAATTGATTTACAGTTCAAGTATATAGGATATTATGAATATGTTCCACTACACGCAGAACTTCATGACTCCTGCAGCCCCACTGGTATTTGATAGTTCTTATGACCTCCCCAGCAACTTCAGAAAGCACCTATATTTAATCATTACTTCATAATAACAGAAATGTTATGCAATTGTCGCTTCTTATAGCGCGTAATTGTACTCTCGTCGATTTTGTCATACGTTTGACTTTTATACACACTGACTATGATTGAGTTTTGCCCATCTGAACCTGTAAATAGGGAAATATTAATTTTAAGGCATAATACAGATATATTACCTCTAAGAAATAAACAAATATAACCGCAGACATCTATGCTTTACTTTCAACTGGAATAAGTATTGAGCAGGCGATTTTCAAGATTAAATTACATAGTCTATATAAACGGCATAAAATATCACCTCATTAAGAGTTTACCGCTGCCAGGCAATCCACGCCCTAAATCCACGTTCCAGTTAACATATTAAGGCTGGAATAAAGTAACATGCTTTTGATGGTACGGCGATAATTGAACGTCTTAATTTGCTCTATTATTCGCGGCCGAGCCGCCGACACACAGCAAGATTTACATGACAACGAGCCTGCCTGAATTAGATGCGCGCGAGCTGTCGTTCTTTAACAAAGTTATCAGTAGCTTTGGGATCGGCTGGAACGGTGGTATAGTATTTATCTATGCTGGAGATGTAATACAGTTCATAGCAGCACGATTTTGAATTATGTTTGGATTATTCACGTTTTCGGTGTTTGCACACCAAATGAATTCGTATTACGCAATAAGTTTGAAAAGAATTGAATGCATGTTTCGTATTAAATTTAAATCGTTGATTGGCAGATATTTTTGGTATTGATTGATTTTTATGTGTGGAAAAATCAGAAGAAATCTCATTTTGAAATGGAATTATTGCAAATATCTTATGATGGTCTTAGTAGCGATTGTTCAATATACGTACTTAAACACACAGAATAAATCGCACTTACAACACATTTTATTTAATAAGTTCATTCGTAGATATACAATTTTTCGTGTTTCTATAAGCTTCAGAGATTCACTGCAATTGTAATTAATTAATTTCATGATAACAAAAAATTAAGCTGAATTTTAACTGGTTATTAGAGGCAAGACTTTAGCGATGAATGCGTGTGTATAGATGAAGAGCTCGGTGGGAGGCAGGGTGACTATCTTGAGGAAGAACACAAGCAAAAAACAACAGGGACGCTCGCCCCCCTCCGACACCTGTAAAAACGCTCGTTCATCTGTTTATAACATTGACTGAGCAGCTTATACCGTAGCATGACTACCTTTATAATAACAAGGGACCTGAGGTTACCAAAGATTTGTGCTTTAAACAATTGGATATGTCCTACAATTTGATGCATTTCGCAAGGACTGAAGTAATTTTTTCGCGCATACGTGATCTTTAGTAGCAATATCGATAAGTAAATCGCAATCAAAATGCCGAGAAAAGCGGCTAAAATTTTGTGTTCTCAACTCAACTGAGTTAGTCGCCTCTGAAGATGCCTGATGCCTGATGTTCATCAGCTCGTTAGGCCACGTTTTGGAATCGGTATCTCCCTGATTTGAATTGAAGGAGATCAATCGATTATTTGTAGAGTAAAATCTTGAGCAATTTTCTACTGCAATTATTATCTCTAAAGTCACTTTATTTTTCTAATGTGTTGCTGCATGCGGGGACAAAAAGAAATCATGCCTCCCACGTTGGACTAACTGTGAAATGTGTTTCGAGTATTGAAAATTGTTTGAAAAATCGGAAAATTTCGCTTTCTTAATTAACATTTCAGTCGTAAACAAGTAGTTCAAATTATACATAATATTTATTTTATGGTTAAACTCCTCAAAATACCGTAACAATTTCCAATTCACCACCCAAATTTATTTTTTAAACAGTTGTCCAAGCGTCGAAAAATATATTTAACCCATACTTTCGTGGTGTAAAATACGAGTCTTGAGGTTAGTTTTTATAAATAATCAAATTAGATTTATAAGAATATCAATAAAATGTAAAGAAATACCTGATTTTGGGGATATTTTTCGCCAGGAATAGAATTGAAGCTCGCGAGACGTGTAGTGACGGAGGTCGTAAACTACAACATAAAATAGTAAAGAGCGCGCCCGGTTGCGTGTTACTACATACGAATGGCAGACGTTAGTCTTACTTGCGAATCTTCACAAACACTTGACAGCGGCGCATCCGCAGAACCCCTGCCTCTTCTTCGTGTTTGGATGCTCGTATAACGGTGCATTCATATCCCGTGACACACAAGGAACGAGTAAAGTACTCTCATTCATGTGTGAATTTCATGAAAAATTCCAATATTTATGAACATTTTCAAATATGGTGATATATGTTCTTTCCTAAATGTATAAACTTTATTATTAGCTTTGAAAATTTTCTGCCAGACGACCAGACGACGACTAGATCAGAACTGTAACACGCAATCACGTGCAACACATGAGCATATGTAAGTCACCGCCATGTGGACGTTCACAAGTGCTACGCGTCTAAAACACGTAACACACGAAACATGTTCAACGAATAGACGATACGCAATTCACACGACACTCATCAAGACTAAATAATTAACGACAGTCAATTTTATTTCACATGATTAATACCTTCACACAAGCCACACATCCGAGAGGGCAAAGATTTTTGCGCAATAACTATAATTTTAGACTCGGAGCCGTCCGAGTCCAAGAGTTCATAGACTTTCCTCACTTTAACTAAAAGTTCTGATGTGGTCACATCAGAGTCAAAGATTGCCTATATTTTCCTCACTTTAACTAAAAGTTACGATGTGGTCACGTCCGAACCCAAGAGTTCCTAGACTTTCCTCACTTTAACTAAAAGTTACGATGTGGTCACGTCCGAGTCGAATAGTTCCTAGACTTTCCTCACTTTTACTAAAAGTTATGATGTGGTCACGTCCGAATTCAAAAGTTACTAGACTTTCCTAACTTTAAATAAAAGTTACGATGTGGTCACGTCCGAGTCCAAGAGTTCCTATACTTTCCTCACTTTAACTAAAAGTTACGATGTGGTCACGGCCGAGTCCAAGAGTTCCTAGACTTTCCTCACTTTAACTAAAAGTTACGATGTGGTCACGTCCGAGTCCAAGAGTTCCTTGACTTTCCTCACTTTAACTAAAAGTTACGATGTGGTCACGTCCGACTTCAAAAGTTCCTAGACTTTCCTCACTTTAAATAAAAGTTACGATGTGGTCACGTCCGGGTCCAAGAGTTCCTAGACTTTCCTCACTTTTACTAAAAGTTATATGATGTGGTCACGTCCGAATTCAAAAGTTACTAGACTTTCCTAACTTTAAATAAAAGTTACGATGTGGTCACGTCCGAGTCCAAGAGTTCCTAGACTTTCCTCACTTTAACTAAAAGTTACGGTGTGGTCACGTCCGAGTCCAAGTTGACAAAGATCTTCCTCGTTTTCAATGAAGTTTTCGACGCGTCTATGTCCGAAGATTTGTAGTCGGTAAAGTAACGTGCGTTGACATTCCTTATCAAAAGGACTTGCAGCGTCAAGAACTGTTCGCTCTGACACAATCGTCGCCGAACTCGGTGTAGGCTCCTTAGGAGTCTTAATTTAGATACGCGCGCGACTTATCATGTGCGGGAATTGCAGGTAAACTCTAAGAGAATATTACAAATATTCGTGTCAAAACGTCTTCATAACACCGGAGTAGTTTTAGAGTGAAAAGTAGTTTCAGCGATTTATGAAAGACGATAATATGTATAATCTTAAATCCTACGAATTTATGATTCTCATGATTGTTCGCTGTTCGCTTTTATTGGGGACAAAGTTAATTCTAAAACTTATTTTGTTTCGATAATAAGAACACATAAATGTGGAAAAGTTGCTTCATGCATTTATAAAATGTATATGGCTTTCTTCTACCCAGATTAAGTTAAATAATATATTACAAAAGAACTATATCATTTGCGTCCTACGCGTGTTAATTTTATTGTTTTTTTATGAAACTTGGACATTTCAAAAGACGAGTTGTTTATTACGTCACTCCCATGATTATAATGAAAGAAAATAATGAAATAATAAATAATGCATATGGATGTCTCCACACACTGAATTTGAAAAGTACTTATTCAAATAAAACACGTTAGCAGCATAAACTTTTTGCACCGATTAAGCTACATTACATCTGCTTCTTTTCCACTTGTGTGAATGCGTCGCAATGTAAGCTTTGACGTGCATAAGTACCTGTACTTCCCAAGAGTATCTATAGAATATGTCGAGAGGAATATTAGCAAGAGACTTGTATCTAATTGCGGAGGTGATGTGACCTCAGCAAGCATCTGCCAGCAGCGGCTACCGTCAAATTCTCCTTCTTTTCTTCCTGTTTTGTCTGTTCCCGAGTCAAGTTCCTGTTGAACGCTCGCCAAAACCTGCGTATACATCCACGTATAGGTAGTAGCGAGCGTGCGGATCATTGATTGATTCAAGGACGGGTCATGTTTACATAAAAATTACAGTTTTGCTCAATACAAAATTGCACAGTGTGCACTACAATGCATTATAAATGCTTTTCGAATTGTGTTTGAGTGAATAAAAGTTTGCATAACATAAATCATTCAAATTAAATAAGTTGCACATTTGATGTGCTCAATTGGGTGTCAATAATTTTCACTACAATCATTGATCGGAAACAAACGATCTCCTCACCTCAAATGTTATCAAGTTCGGAAGATATCTACGTAAGTAGTAAAAGGCATGCCTGTTTTTCGAGTTTCGCTGATATTTGTTGAATAACATTTAATATTTGGAACACTTAACCCCTATCTCGAACATTTCCAAGCCATTTCCAGGGCTTACCATCAGGGAAGTCATTCATCTGTTAAATCATAATGTGACTAACAAAAGTGACTTTATTTTAATTTTTCAGTTTGTATTGATTTACATGAGCTAATGAGTTCATTTTTGGCTTCACTTGCTTGAAAAATAAATTGTGAAGTCATTAGAATAGACCGATTTTTGTGTGATATTTCTATTTTGTTAGACATAAATAATAAGGCCAGTCTTAGTTAATGATGCCGACAGCTTCTCTCAAAGTTATAGCATTAGATTAAGTTTCTTTACGCCTAAATTTGCTGCCATGCAATAGTGCCGTCACCACGTTAGAACTCAAGCAGAAGTCCTCACGTTGTCAATGAAGTGAGGGAAGAACCGCGAGGGCAGCAGCGGAAATGCCAGGCAAGATCGCTGCCTCCCCTTGCGCCCCTCAGGCGCCACAGCCCCCAAACTGCTGCTATGGTGACTGCATCGCTGCTGCTGCTGACAAAAATGTCGAAGGAATAGTGAAATGTTGAGTAATAATGATGTATAAGATGATAATATTAGGAACAATATACATGCAGCTAGGGTAACTGCATTGCTGCAGTTGAAAATATTGAAAGGGAATAATTAAATAATTCGTAATAAACACGCAGAAATGGTGGCTGCATCACTCATGCTGCAAATAATGAAATAAAATAATGCAAATAAAACTACATTCGAAAAACACGCTGCCATAGTGACTGCATCACCCCTGCATGCAAAACTTAAAAATATTATAGAGTGCTGCATAAATTTTGTTGCATAGTGTCTGGTAATGCATGTAAGCAACAGTGTACCACAAATGTTAGCAAATGTTGAAGTTAGTGACCGTTGCTCCATCAGCTTTAAGAGGTAATATAATTTGGTAAAAAATGCACCGACTACGCAATTCTATTCGTCCCCAGAATTCAAAGTCGTCGCAAAATTTCCTGGATTTGACCGCAAGTATTTCGACTTTGGTTCTTGAAAACAGTGTTTGACCAAATGTTGTTCGGCTTTAATCTTCGATAACATCCCTCAGAATTTCTATATTTTCCCGCGCACGCTTTTGGTTACGGTGAAAACGGTTGCTACTGGATTGACTAATTTACACTAATAATGAAGATTGTGAATAAGCTGCCGCGTGAAAAATATATAATGTTAAATAACTAAATGTGTTAGTAGTTCAATTTTGAACTTTGTTACTCTTTCGAATCGACTCGTTAAATAAAACATTTCTCCTACGTGTTTTAGATTCAAGGATTTACGCATTCTTAAACAAGCCACTTGAACAGAAGAGCGGCTAGGGGGAGCTTGGTGCTTCTAATCTCCAGAACCTCGATAAGGGATCGACAGAACTGACAGCTAAAGTCGGCAGGCAATTAGAACTCCTCACACGGACCAACAGATCGAGTTTGTTATGTAGAACTACTTCTTTTATCTCTCCTCAGACAAACTGAGATTGAGTTTTCTTTATTCTTTTTTCTTATTGGAGTACCAAAGACAATACTAAAGGATTTGATAAGAGTTCCTTGTGAATGTCTATATAAACTAATTAGCTTTACAGATAACAAAGGCTGTTTATAATCCTTATATTATCAACAGATAGCTGAGAGTTGCTTAAAATAAACACTTCTAATAATCTAATAATTACCACTAAAATGTTTTCAGAATTTAACTTGAAAATTATCTCACCAACAACTATGTAAAAAATGAGACTAGGTATAGATGATGATTTGTTTCAACTCAATTTATTTGTTAAGTAACTTGAAAGCCAAAGTATACCAAGAAAAGCATGAATTAGGTTGCATAAATCCATGAACTTTTAAAAACCTTTTATCAGGTCAATTATATTTACTTCTATATAGTCATCAATCGGATTTAGCTACCTTATCTCTATTTTTTATTGAAATTAATCACACGCATTTTAATTGAGAATTAAAGTGACGTGAAATATCTGTTTACTCTTTCGCTTTACGTATCATTACCTGTGACTTATTTAGCTGGTCTATCTCCGATTCACTATTCGTAGAATATTTCACGAAGCAATGGGTTATGAGGAAGCAGAGAGCGCACCACACACCGGCGTGGCAACACGGAGGCAAAAAATCGTTCAAGTCAGGCGATTGCCTCACGCTTTTCTCGGAAAGGCCCCGACGAAAATGCACTAAATTTCAGTAGTAAACATGAGCTCCGTACTGATGAACCCACACACTAAGAACTTTTGTAAAAACTTAGCCTGTGTAAATATTGCCTCGGATATACAAGCGGCAGATGTGAGGCTGCAATAATACAAGAGCAGGCGTCTATAGTTCAGGTTTAAAGCAAACACCTGTAAACACAAGGCACCGTGGTATAGTGATGCTTACAGCTGTATTAATGTCTACAGATGTTTTGTGATGCTTACAGCTGTATTGTAATGCTTACAGCTGTATTGTGATGCTTACAGCTGTATTGTGATGCTTACAGCTGTATTGTAATGCTTACAGCTGTATTGTAATGCCTACAGCTGTATTGTAATGCTTACAGCTGTATTGTAATGCTTAAAGCTGTATTGTGATGCTTACAGCTGTATTGTAATGCTTACTGCTGTATTGTGATGCTAACAGCTGTATTGTAATGCTTACTGCTGTATTGTAATGCTAACAGCTGTATTGTAATGCTTAAAGCTGTATTGTGATGCTTACAGCTGTATTGTAATGCTTACTGCTGTATTGTGATGCTTACAGCTGTATTGTAATGCTAACAGCTGCATTGCGATGCTATCAGTTGTATTGTAATGCTTACAGCTGTATTGTACTGCCTACAGCTGTATTGTAATGCTTACAGCTGTATTGTGATGCTTTCAGTTGTATTGTGATGCTTCCGACTGTATTTTAATGTCTACAGATGTTTTTTGATGCTTACAGCTGTATTGTAATGCTTACTGCTGTATTGTAATGTCTACAGATGTTTTGTGATACTTACAGCTATATTGTAATACCTACAGCTGCATTGTGATGCTTACAGCTGTTTTTCGACGCTTACAGATGTATTGTAATGCACACAGCTATTTTTCGATGCTTACAGCTGCATTGTTATACCTACAGCTGTATTGTGATGCTTACAGCTGTTTTTCGATGCTTACAGACGTATTGTAATGCATACAGCTATTTTTCGATGCTTACCGCTGTATTGTAATTCTTACAGCGGTTTTGCGATGCTTACAGCTGTGTGTAATGGAATGATGTTCAGAAAATAATTTGGCATTTTCTCCGGAGTAAGTGCTGTCAAAGACAATGATTAAAATTTTATATCACTTAATAAAACATTTCATCAAAATGAGAATAATTTAATAACTCTAAAATAATCATTAATTCTAAATTTGATTGAAAGAGATTAATTATTAAATAATAATGTAATTAATAAATTATTATGTTATCCTTTAATTTTTGAATTGTTATCATTTTAGTAATAAATTATTAAGTAATCATTTAGTTAACACAAGTTGCCATTAGTTACAAATTGAGTGTTGGAATGCATATACCTTCTTTTGCATCAGTAAGCCCTATGTGATGGTGAAGGTTTTCACGAGGCTTGAGCGCACAAACAGAAGCTGATATTGAGGGCTAGAAGATTGATGGTGCAGAGTGTGGCTAGAGCAGCACGCGTGACAGGCTAGGTCACAAATGTTGCTCTAGGATTGCCTTAGGTTCCCAGTGTTGCTCTAGGATTGCCTTAGGTCCCTAGTGTTGCTCTAGGATTGCCTTACGTCCCTAGTGTTGCTCTAGGTTTGCCTTGCGTCCCTAGCGTTGCTCTAGGATTGCCTTACGTCCCTAGTGTTGCTCTAGGATTGCCTTACGTCCCTAGTGTTGCTCTAGGATTGCCTTACGTCCCTAGTGTTGCTCTAGGATTGCCTTGCGTCCCTAGTGTTGCTCTAGGATTGCCTTGCGTCCCTAGTGTTGCTCTAGGATTGCCTTACGTCCCTAGTGTTGCTCTAGGATTGCCTTGCGTCCCTAGTGTTGCTCTAGGATTGCCTTGCGTCCCTAGTGTTGCTCTAGGATCGCCTTACGTTCCTAGTGTTGCTCTAGGACTGTCATACGTTCCTAGTGTTGCTCTAGGATTGCCTTACGTTCCTAGTGTTGCTCTAGGATTGCCTTACGTTCCTAGTGTTAATGTGTCCAAGATATTCTAGCACAGGCAAGGAAATTTTCCCTTTTGCTCGTAAATTTTTGTCATGGTTTTGGTAATTAGTGATGGAATAAATTAATAAATAAGTGTATGAACGCGATTAAGTCAGCTTTTTAGTAATTGACATATTTCCTTGAATTAACTTTGGAAGTCAACACAGCTTGATTGATTTGATCAAATATATTACCGACTAAATATTCAGTAACTAAAAAGTTCATTTTAAAAAGGCATGAAGATTAGTGATCGTAATGAGCTATAATAATTTGGATGATGACACTCAATAATGAGCGCAATTTGCCGACGCTCAACTTGCGTTTATATGGCAGTATTAGAACAGGTCGGTATCATAATTAGTATCATAATATGATGGAATCATATCATAGGGCGCCATATGCATCACAAGAGTTGAATAACTTGTTGAGCATTAGTCACAATAAACCATTAAACATGTTGAGAATCACAATAAGTATCAAACTCATTCATTATTTTGTTCAGCACCACTCAACGCTGGCTAATAATATTTTGAGTATCACAATGAGGATCATAATCGTTGTGAGTATGTTTTTAGAGTAGCACTCAAAATTAGCCATAATCATGTCGCGTATCTTAATAAGTTTCACAATAATTCAGTTTCTCGTAGAACATGGCTCACAACAATACCATTTTATGTGTCACAATAACTTGAGTATCACAATAAGTGGTTATTACAATGGGTATAACAATAAGTTAGTTATACAACAGGTACAACGATAAGTTAGTAAACAACAGTTATAATAATAGTTATAACAATAAGTTATTAAAACAATATGTATAACAATAAGTTAGTAAAAGAAGTATAACAATATGTTAGTAAAGCCATAGGTATTTCAATACCATAATAAGTATATCTCCCACGATGCCGAGTGATCAACTAAAGCATGACATCCACCGAGGCTATGATCGCTGTAACACGGGCTATGATCGCCTCAGAATTTCCTTCACGTGCCACGGCATTAGAAGCTCTGCAAATCAGCACGTATAATCAACGCGAGAAAGGGAATTTCCATCGATTTCTTGACACTGATATCCTTCGAGATGGATATGGAATGAGACCATCGTGAGACACGAGACGCTTACGAGACGGGCGAGTGCGTCTCGCCGTATCTATGTGCAATCCGCGCATTGTCGAGACGCTCACAACGTCTGCGAGGTTCTGTCGTAAGCTGGCAGATCGAACTTTAGATTAACTTCTCGACACAACATCAGGAATGTGTAAACAGCGGCAGCCGAGCAGCTTCAAAAGTCCGCTTCTGTCCGACATTTAAGAAGACGCGTTTTAGGGATATTATTTTAGGGATATTATGGAAAGTAATTTAGGGATAAAGTAATAGTAATTTTCCATAATTTGACAACTATGGAAAATTAACGGCAAAGATAAACTTCGCGATCAAAATTGCGGAAAAATTATATAATAATGTGTATTCATGCTCAATTTATATCAATGTAGAAAGCCGTAGAGATATTTTTGGTCTTAAAAAATCTAAAGATTATCTCTTATTTGCCGTTATTCAGTCTTGTATATTAATGTTGAATTCAATGGTAATAATTAATTTTAATTTAATGCAATTCCTAAGCTTGAAATGTCCATGGCACTAAATGACATTGCATTAGCTTGAGCAAATTTATTGCAAACCTCAGGTATTTTAATGTTCCTCTTGCCATCTTGAGTCTAAAATATTGTCACTTTTAGCACATTAATTCAGATCAAACATGTATGTTGTTCTCAGCATACTGGGAAAAGCATGCTTGATATTTCACATAACTATTAACTGCACCTACGTTAAAATTAATTAAATATGTTTTTTATGCAAAACGGCAAAAAGGTTTTATATGCCCGGAGGGACGGAGGGTAACTGTGCACACGTGTCATATTCTTCAAAAATTATCGATTGTACACATGTTTAAATATTATATATTATAATATATTATATTATATTATATTATATTATATTATATTATATTATATTATATTATATTATATTATATATTATTATATTTTACATAAGTGCATTTTTTGAAATTTACCCGAGCAACATATATTAAGCTCATCATCTTCTCCCATTGTGTATTGTTATAATAATGTTGTCGTTGTGTAGGGTATTTACCTCCCAAGAAGCAAGCTGACGTAATTCATCACACGGGGACGAGGCTCGGGATAAATGGGCTGTGTCCCATTTCATCCACTTCCTCTTCTGTTGTGTTTCAACCCAACACTTCCATAAATCCTAAAACTAACTTCCATAAATCCTAACGTTTACAAAAATACAAATACCTTTCGGGGCGTTAGATACAAATACCTCTGGGCGTCAGATATTTTTAGCGATGTGAGTTGTACATGTATTTGATTTTGTTTTACCCATACTTTACCTAATGAAGTTAGCAAAATTTATGTGGAGCAATGCAATTTTTTGTTAAATTATTAATTTATTTTGAGAATTTCACTTTACGATTTAATTTTTATTTTTTTAGTCAATGAGAGTACTCAAATAGATTTTATGCTATTTAATTTTGATATATTCAGCTAGAATTTATCGCGAGTGTTAGTGCAAATAAATCCGAAAAAATTATAAGCATATATATGCAACTAAATAATTGTCCAATGAATAAGTTTACTCATATAAATAAACTTATTTATTGAACTGCAACTTTTGACAAATTGCCTATAGACAATGCGAGGAATATGTTCAGTTACAAATTGTCTAGACGATGTGAGGAACATGTTCAGTTACAAATTGTCTATACGATGTGAGGAATATGTTCAGTTACAAATTGTCTATACGATGTGAGGAATATGTTCAGTTACAAATTGTCTATACGATGTGAGGAATATGTTCAGGAACAAATTGTCTATACGATGTGAGGAATATGTTCAGGAACAAATTGTCTATACGATGTGAGGAATATGTTCAGGAACTGCCGCGCACTCTACATCTTGTTCAGATTAGGCTTTCATCGCGTCAACTGATCAGACGATGATCATTTTCTCAGATAAGAATTACATCATATAGATTTATTTAGTAGTGTTAGAGATATAAATAAACTTGTATGAATTTCTTTTTGTTTCCATTATATTATATTCATTACAAATTAGCAAACATGCCCAAAACAGTTGTTTTTTGCAGGTGTTTCATTGCTGCCAGATGGTCACAAATTAATGGAAATTGCTCGACGTATCCCTAGTAAGTCATGGAGTTGCACAAACTGATTTTATTACCCTTGGCTACTAATATTTAAATCGGATTACTAAATCAATGGTAGGCATTGAAGCTAGCCTACATGCGGGTTCGCTGCATGTAAAATGAGCGAGTGCCCAGCAACTGCCCATATAGAGGCCAGTAAAAGCATCAACCGGTCATGCTGCATGAGGTTATGACCGAAGCCTCTACCCACGTACCTGATCTCTTATCTTAATGCTAAGTCTCCATTTCAGAGCAATAAAACTGAGATAGTAATACACTCTCGTAGCTTCACATGAACCCTAGAATGCATAAAATAAAAATGCCGGCTAGGCGGGGTTACCTCTCACTCAAATTCCTGCAATTTTGCTGCGTTGGAGCAGACCCTCTCATTATCTAATATATTAAAGCATATTAAAACCTGTTGAAATTTTGTGGACATGAAGAACATGAGAGCGGGGTACACGTAGCCGAAATCGTCATAGTGTAACTGATGTTGAATCGACACTGTCATGACGTTTATATATTGCTGCACGACTAACCAATTTTACGGGACTCATCTATTGCTACGTCTGTACACTGGATCGATCCTAATAAATTCATACTGTCACTGCATCTATTGCTACGTTTGAACGGTGAATCGATATGAGTAAAGACGTAGTGTCACGTCGTCTATTGCTTCGTCTGTACTGTGAACCGATCTTAATACATACCTATACCTATACAGTCACGACGTCTATTGCTGTAGAACTCTGACGAACAAATTTATACATAGGTTGGGAATTGATAAGTAACCAAGGCATTATAATTTGATAAAATATGATTCATTTTAATTTTCGTTTCGAATTTCAGTCTTTGGCTAAGCATAAATTAGCGTTGCGCACTCTCACTTATAAAATAGGTTTTTATCATAAACGAATTGAATACGGGGAAGTAGCAAACACCATTCGTATAATAACGACCGTCCCCGTTCGACAAAACCATACAGAAGCCTAATTGCCATCGTTAGGCTCCTTTCTGTGTGTAAATTTTTTCTAATCATAAAACCTTGTCAACGAACATAAAAACCTTCTTTGCTAGTACATCGTACGCAGCGTAGAAGCCTATATGTATTCGAATAGTGTCATGCAAATATATACATGTAAACATAATGAGGCAGAGAGGCTGAGTTCTCATTGCAAATGTAAATGGAGAGCACTGAGACCTTAGCACAGCGCATTAATAATTGATTTAAGCACAGCAACTTAAATCGTCCCATGAAGAATGACAATTGGAAACTTCACCAATATTCTAAGAATGTTTCAGAATTTTTTACTCTCTCAAATTCTGATTTTCGTAGCAAAAATCAAAATTAGGAAAATAAGAGGATACGTTCCGAGATATGTAGCTATATGTGTAGATGTTCTTAGATTTCATTCAATTAAAACTAAAAAGAAATCATGAATAAGAATCATTAAAAAAGTTGGAGTTGTGTGAGCACAAAATTTTACCGTTCTATTCTGTATTCTCTGAGATATATTTTCAATGTTTGCCTAGCAACGAATAGAAATTTACGACAAGTTTGACATCAAAGCAGTGAATGTATTATTGGCGGTATACAAAGCTAGCTTGCGTGATGTTACCCTACACAAGCGATAAAACATCCCCCACGCTTTGATGTAAGTTTGGCTGAACAAGTTTTCCCGTATAGGCCTGCAGCCTCCTGAACTGGGGTAATTGCGTCTGGGGTAATTTACTTTTTAGGGAAATTTATTAATTTAAATTTATCGGAATCAAAATGACGACATTGTTGATGATATGGCATTTGAAATTGCGTAGTTGTGACATTTAAATTCGAGTAGAAAAATGGAAAAAAAAATCACCGACCGCTGTAGCAGGTTAAACTTCAAATGTGGCATTGGCCTTCGTCCTAGTGCCCGTCTGACGGCGGTATTATGAATTATGTCATAAAAATAGATTAAATAATTTGCGGGAGTGTTTCAAAATGAAACAAACTATTTATGGTTACATTTATTATTCGAATGAACAATTTATTGGAGTATTTTCTTATAGAATAAACAACTTGTGTGTGTGTTCTTCCAATCGAATACTACCGGATGCATTGCAAAAGAATAATAAAAAGTTTAAAAGCAAAAATAATTCGCTATATTATAAAAAAATTTGAAATGATTTGTGTCTTTTCTATGATTTTTTTCTACATTACAAAAGCAAACGAGGGCGAATAAAAGTATGTTGTGTAAAAATAAGGGCATGAAAGCGCCAGAAAAATGCTCATATTAAACTATTGTCTTTTACCATCACAATAATTTGAATCATATTATAAATGAAAAATTGTGTGTATGTGTTACATAATTTTACTCATGTGCACGGATGCACGGCATCGGCTAAAATTCAATTTTTGATGAAAAAAATAAAGCTTATGAAAATAAAGTTTCTAATTTTGTGTCGCTTGGGAATCAGTCTAAAGCGTTCGTACTTAAAATTTGCAGTCAGTAACTTTAGAGCGCAAACACTGGCGGTTATTTCCGAGTGCGGTTAACCGGATGATATACAGAATGGAGTCGAAGGGCAACAGAAGCCGCTCGTGCTGTTCCTGTTGGCGCTGTTATAGCAACTTTTGCATATGCAAATACAACAGTTAAGCTGGTGGTGGTGATGAACTTGAAGGTGGTGATAACAGCGGTATGGAAGGCAGTTGTTTTGTGAGATGATTAGTATTTATGCGTCACGTCATTAGAAAATATGATCGGGAATTTTCATTACCTATAGAAACCATAAGACGCTACATTTGCATTTGATTGAAAAAATAGCACATACTCGGTTACAATATTCACTAGAGCGCAGCGCAACGATAACATTTTATCTGCGCATATCTAGATTCGTCCGCCATCCAATGGCCAGCGGCTGGTAAAATGTTTCGGATTTCATTTAAAATACCAGGCGAAAAAAATAAGTTGTTCATATTCTTTCAGCCGTGAAGCCTGCGCGACCATTTGCACTGTGACAGAAGGAAGGAAGCGGTGAGTTGAGCTGGTCATTATTATTTCAGGTCGCTTCTAAAGCCCGACCAACAGCCTGCAAATAGATAATTAAAAACCGCGGCTGTCATTAGGAAATCCTTACGGAAACTCGGGGCGCTGGTTTAGGGATCGCGCACGAGTTGCTGAGCGATGGAGATGTTGGCGGTGACTAATTGCCTGCTGGACGGAGGACGGAAGTGGACGGAGTGACGTGACGGTGGACGGACGAGGATGGACGGACGAAGATGGACGGATGAGGATGGACGGACGAGGATGGGCGGACGAGGAACGGACAAGGATTGACGGGCGAGGATTGACGGACGAGGATGGACGGACGAGGATGGACGGACGAGGATTGACGGACAAGGGACGGACAAGGATTGACGGGCGAGGATTGACGGACGAGGATGGACGGACGAGAATAGATGGACAAGGATGAACGGAAGACGGATGAAGGATGAAAAAAGAATGGACGGAGGATGGACGAAGGAGGTCGGACGGAAGTTGGACGATGGATGGACGGAGCATGGACAGAAGTGGACGGAGGTACGCAATCGTAGGTGAAGGAGGATGAGTGGGGGAGGAAAATATGTAAATTTGGATAGGCAAAGGACGGTAAAAAGTATAACTTTTGATGGACGGAAGAGAGAAGTAGACATTAGGACGTAAGGGGAGAGACATTTGTTCTATTCATTCGTTATAAACATAAACGTAAGGGACCGACTGGTGGGAAAAGTGAAGGTTAGACAGGAAAGTGGACAAAATAAATTGACAAATGAAAAAAAAAACAAATTAAAGGACATGACGGTGGACAGGGAGAAGAAAACAATTAGAAAACACGATGAAATAAAATGTGGACGGACGCAAGAACGGTGGACTGAGGACAAAAAAGTTTGACGGCAAGATTAATGCGATTGATTATAAGGAATATGGCGAGGATGGAGGACAGAAGAGAGATCGCCTAGAATGATCAGTTGGACAGTACACGGCGGTGGACAGAGAACTGACAGATAGGAGGACAAATCCAGACAGAAGCTTTACCTTGCAATACAAGCAAAAAAATCCTGTCAAATAGAACAGCAGAACGGAATTGCTAACCACAGGTTTTAAAAATCACTCTATTCATAAATTTCTGTTCCGAATATTTTTACTTTTTTTTTTGCTTAAGGGAAGTAATTTCGTCTCGGTCCAACTTCCGTCCGTCATTTCCTAAGAAAATGACATACAAGTTACGCGCCTTGAAGGCACAAGACACCCACCGCATTTAGGACGTCTGTGAGGTGTAACTCCTCGCCCAGTGGTCAATTTTGGGGTAATAATAGGGTTTCAGGGTAATAAAATTGTTTCGGGGTAATATTATGGTTTCAGGGTAATAACGTCATCTCTGCCGCGGGGACGAAAAAGATCCCAGTTATTTTGGCACTTTTTTTTACCTCATGGAAGATAAGGAACATATTGATTGCATTAGACATTTTGACTATATATTCGCTTATTTGATAACTAATTAAAAATTATTGAGATGAATACATGAGAAATTAGTATCATTTATAAGAATCCCAAATTAGACCGTTATTATAGTTCTGCATCCGAAATCTTTTTCTAAGAAAGACATTTATAACCGAACTAGGTTATCGAATAAGTTCATGAATATGACCAAGTATCAATCGAAGATGTTCTTTACCAAAATTTATTCACTTAAACTGGGCTTTTCATTATCACGGAGGTAATCGGAACCTGGAAGTGGAAATCGTTCCTTATTAAAATTCTTTTCACGTAGGCATTCATTCCACGCTGTAACCATTGAGATAGGCTAGTTCATTCCACAGTGGTATTTTGTACAGCCGCTGGATTCAAATCTGCATGTTGTGATTCATGAAGATTGTTCGGTAACTTTTATTTTATTTTATTTTATTTTATTTTATTTTATTTTATTTTATTTTATTTTATTTAATTTTATCTTATTTTATTTTATTTTATTTTATTTCATTTTATTTTATTTTATTTTATTTCATTTTATTTTATTTTACATTTCAAATTACATAAATTAGTGTGAATTTCGTGGTTGCGGTCCTAGAGGCTTTCTAGAAGAGATCTCCGCTTTCAAAAAATATCGTAACGGGTCAGATTTTTTATGTCGAAATTGTGACTCATCGCAAACCAAAAAAAAAAGCAGTTCATAAATTCGCAGAAACTTACATTTCAAATTCGAAATTGTAAAACCATATTCATTGGCACATGAGAGCCAATTTTGATCATTTTTTCTTTTATATCGGATAAATTAAAACTAACTCATATGGATACATGACCATTTTAAATTTTGTATTTTAACTATTAATATATTAAAAGCATTTGAAACCTGTAACTGTACAAGCCTCATCATAAAACCAAGCTATACTGATGACTCTGGTATGGCCTAGCAAGATCAAAAGGCTGTGAAGTTCAGCCTGAGTTTAGTCTGGGTTCAGCCTGGGTTTAAATCACCCGTTCGTTAAAAAAAGGAACTTTTCATGCATTTTGTAGTCAACGAGGCGTTTCCAAAGTGGTTGAACTGATGCCTGAACCCCAGCGGTCGCGGCGGTCGTTTCCTGCCTTGACACAAAACACGTGTCACCGCACGCGCCGTATCCTGTATACCGCCAGCCAGCCCAATGAAAGAAGCAGTTCGTACGTGGGTCATAATTTTCGTTTTAAACTGGAATGTGATATATTTTTAACCATACTTCTTATTAAGGAAATGAATGTGAAAGTAACACAAAAAACATCAACCATGTAGGCTAGTAACATAATATGATCAAAAATTATAGAAACTTTAATGCGTCTCGCACGTAAAATTGTAGGTCCGATTTCATCAGAAAAAGATTTATTGACAGAAAATATCGCGTATTTCTATGTTCGGGAGTTGAAAGTTTCTGCTATTTCTTGATGATTATATTAATCAAATATTTGTTATATATTATGTAATCAAATATTTTATTACATATTCTAAGAAGGTTATAACATCAGCAGGGAAAACATCAATAGTACAAATAGAACATATGTACGCCGTATAAAGAGGAAATTCTCCCTATAAGATGCCATGTCTCAATGTAAGACAGACATGTACCAAACGTTTTATAATAAATCAATTTCTTCGTATAGGCTCCTCGCAAATTGCTTAAAGGAGCTCGTTTGGGTATAAAAATCGAAGAATTTGGCTTTTCCGTTTTTTAGCTCATTTTATAGCTGCGAAAAAGGTGTATCAAACGCAGCAAACCGCATGTATGTGCGTGGTTAAGTTTCTACGTGAGGCAGTTTCAAATTTATATGAAATGATCATTTTCTAACAATGTATTCATGTGCAAATATTTATTTGAGTAAATTGATACTTTAGATTATTGTTCGCGATAATTAATCTGCTTTTAAGCTCATTTTGTAGCTGAGGAAAAGAAGCGCTCAACGCCGCGAACCGTGTGTCTGGGCAGGCTTTAGTTTTTGAGTGAAGTAGTTTCAAATTTCTATAAAATGAACATTTGTACCGTTTTTTACAAAGATTTCATTGAGAATAATGTTTTTAATAAGTTATTTATTACATTAAACTGGACGACAATAAGTCGTGCGGTGCATGCTCCCCCAATACGAAAAATAGAAATTTTTATGCCTTTACTTCATTTTCTTAATCCATGTCACTTATTTGGTTTTACTTAACAACTTAAATCACGTCATTTAAAATATATCTTCTCATTTAATTTTCAAGCTACAACACTGATAGGCGCATCCGTTATGAAAAGAGAATGTCTAGCGGCTCTAGGAGCCCTTCCCTTTGATTTATCTATTGTTTGAAATATATAATAACAAAATATAGGGAAGAGGGGGAAAATGGAAAAAGTCTAGTAAAAAATGAGACAAAATAATGAAAAAATGGCTCATAGAGTCGTTAGATATTCGCATTACGAATCGAATGCCATGTCTCTCGATATTGAACAAGTAAATTGAACTAGAAGATTTTTACCTCTTTTTCCGTTTCCTTTGCATTTCACGTTTTTTGTTTGCGTGTTTTACTAGTCTGTGAAGTTTCAGAAAGATCGGCCTGTAAATAAAGATAATTTTTTTGACCTAAACGACCCCCTGATATCATCGAATGAATAACCAGCAATCAAAAATTAAACTAGTTGAGATCGTTGATTGCCCTCTTAAATTTTTTCTACACTTGTCAATAATATCACAATATTAACATTAATTGACATATTATTGACAACAATATGTTGTCAATAATATCACTTGGTAATAATGATCAAAAGGAATCACTACTGCTCTAATTCTTCAAATAATTATGAAAGGTTTCTTATGACCTGGCAAGTGTTTCAAATATTTAAATATGGCACTTGTGACCTGTATTGTCTGCCATCATAATTGAAAATTTTAATTTTCCTCGCAATCTTCATTGCCTTCACTATCGCCATTGCCATCACTATCGTCACGCACCGCCCTTCGCTCTCTCTTTCCAAAAATGCTTGAAGACAATATTCCAGAACTATCGTCATCTAACAAAACTATGCACGCATTTAAAACTTTTTAAACCAATGTTAATGTTTATTCAAACCCAGCGTCAAATAAAAATAATGAAACATAATCTGTTGATTTCATAATATCTTCATGAAATTTTTCCACCTGAAAAAGTACAATCTTAATCAAATTACTCGAATATCTCATTCGTATCATTGCCCTGAACTCTAGCATCGAATAAGCTTCATAAATCAACTGTCAATTGTTCGTTGAAAGTCCAACTCTTCTGAGTT
This sequence comes from Hyalella azteca, assembly GCF_000764305.2. NCBI lineage: Eukaryota > Metazoa > Arthropoda > Malacostraca > Amphipoda > Hyalellidae > Hyalella > Hyalella azteca. Next base: position 152,934 of record NW_025946489.1, read on the forward strand.
TCGGCCACAAAAGAGCGAAAGCTAACAATTTCTACTCAAGTCTGCATCCATAGTTGATTATTAAAATTCTTCAAATCTCGTAACTCCGTCGAAAAGTAGAATTGTTCGAACATCGTTAGTCACGAGTTAGTATGAAAACCTGAAGCTTTCCAGTAAATTGTACTTCGACGAGGCATATTTAATTGAACACGTAGGCTCAACGCCCAACCGGTTATTGGCTGCTGCAAAGAAAAAACTTAGCGTTTCACAAGAAGACGAGGTGAAAATTTCCCGATTTCCTCACATAGCATCGACTTGTTTAGGGGCACAAGCGAGGGTTTGCGTGTGCGTGCGTCGGTAATTGAAGCTTACCTTATCACACCTCGCTATTACTAAGTGTTATTTCTGGCCAGCTTTCTGATACACCTTACGATACTCTCATCGTGGCCGCAATATTAAAACGCTTTTATCAAAGCCAAAGTCAAGCAGCAAAACCGTGGTTTGCACTTGCCTATATCACTCGTCCCTTCAGTCGCTGTAACTCCTTCTCCACATTATTGGTAAAACATTAAACGTTATAGTAACAGCATTCAAATGAATTGTTCTCGTGAAGATTTCCAAGGACTGCGTCGGCGTGGGTTTGGTCTGTTAATGCTTTTGACGAAACGTTCACGCGACTTGAACGAAATTATAAATAATCAGATCCCACGCCGCCAGCTCGAACTTGTGAGATTGGCTGTACAGCCGAAAATAATTTCAGGCTGATACGTTAGCACCAGCCTACTTCCATGTTTCCTTCTTAGCTTATATTGACACTTGTCTCACTATTATATGCCGAATATTATATGACAGACAATATAATAGTCTCTCAAATGATGGCTAATTGTGTCCAATTAATATTATAAATATTAGTTAATGCTTGGGCCCAACATCTTTATATTTTCAATTTGAGTGAAGGCTCTGGGCTTGGTCTAACATATTAATATAGTCTATAGGAGTGAATGCTGGAGCCTAACATCTTAATGTTATAATTACTACTGATTTATTGGGCCTGAAATTTTCACATCATAATTTGTATCATCATGAAAAATGCGTTGTAACGCCTGCAGTATATGACCGGACGCTGCACTCGCCACAAACGCTCGGTGAATTTCGCTCGCTATCGCTTTTTTTACGGCACGAATGCGCGTTCGTTGCATTTGTTGTCTTCAACCTTATAAAAATTTCCTAGTATAGCTAATTTTTGGTGATGTTAATTGATCAATTTAAATCAATTTATTATTTGCTCCTATTTTCGGAATGGTTTCTTGTTATTTACTGTTTAAGTATACTGTTAAAGTATACTTTATGCTGCAGTCGTGAAGTATACTTTAAAATATAAAGTTTCAAGTATGCAGTCGTAAAGTAAAGCAAAATTTAGACTGCAGTCGTAAAGAAAGAACTGAGTACAGGAACTAATGAACATCTTAGCTGGAATAATGCCTCTGATTTCGCATATAAATTACAGATAAATCATTTAAACCGTGGCTAAGGATTTCATTTGTGTTCCAGTGTGTGTGCACTCAACATGCCTGTACTGGTATAGTGAGAGCAATTAATATGATAACTACTCTAAAACAACGGCCTTTTAGGAGGTCTGAAATACCCAGACCTACGAAGGAAATACGTCGAGGCACGTATATATATTTCAATATGTATAAAAATTAAAGCATAATATTAAATATGATGTATATTACGTATTTGTTATTTATTTCTAACACGGCCCTGGTTTTTATTCCAGCTTGGGCTGGGCTGCGCGTCACCTCTGACCAGCCGTGCCATAGCGTGCGCTGTAGCGGCACCTCCCTCGCACTCCTGCTGCACAACTCAGAAAAATGAGTGAGACTTGTCCAAATATCGGTGCTCTTTTATCCATTGTGTGGGTCATCCTAACCTAGTTAAGCCCAGCAATAAGGCGTATCAGTGCCACGTGCAGAAAAGTAGTATTTGGACAATATAATCCGATCATTTTTATGGGTGAAGGGTGCGCTATATAATAATATTTGTGCGCGTAGTTTTGTGCGAGTACTTATGCGTGCTAAACTTAGCGTTTAAACTTTTGCGTCAGCACTTGTGCAGCGTGCGCTTATATACGCGCAAACTTCTACTTAATCGCTCTTCATTGTACGCAATTGCATATGAATTTAAATGTTTGTAAGCAAAGACGTAAGCATTTACACGTGAACATTGCAGCATTTCACGCTGTTATTTTTCTCGTACATTTGTGTACTTGCACTGAAGCGCTTGTACGTGTAGTTGTGAGTGGCTCTTGGGCGTGTATAATAGCTTATGGCCCTACATTTATTGAAGAGTGTGTGTGTACTTTGCGTTCACGCAGCTGCGCTTATAATTAATACGTGAGTACTTCAGTGTATGCGAAATGAGTCAAACGCAACATTGTGTATTTATCTTGTTCTGGTTTACTTGCAGCTCATTACTATGTTTGTTCCCATGTTTTAATTTTTTCTCATCCGTAATAAGAGGATTTTGGCTTGACCAGTCCAATGCTAAAGTTTCGAATACTTCGTTGTCTTATTTCTACCAACTTTACCTATTTGATGTCGCTAAAGTTTCGAATACTTCGTTGTCTTATTTCTACCAACTTTACCTATTTCATGTCGCTAAAGTTTCGAATACTTCGTTGTCTTATTTCTACCAACTTTACCTATTTGATGTCAGGTTTTACTTAAATCCTTTCTGGCATAGCTATACATTCAAATATTTCTTCAATCGCATTCTGTTTCCGCTTGAAGACAGGTTGATTACACTTTAATTTTGAACTTGAATAATTTTTCAACAAATAGTTGACCAAGTTTTGCATGACTCATGACACCTTAAATTGCTGTGAGATAATATGTAGTCTTAAAAAGGCCGAGGCTTGGCCGCCAAAATTCCGACTATAATTTTCAATGGGACCTCCGCCTTTCACCGCTGCGCTCGAGAACCACAAATCAAAAGGCGACTCAAGCCGCCCTCCGCTTCACAGCAGAATGTAACTCGACGCCTCTAAGCCTCGCTATCAACTTGCATGAAACTCCATCCAAATAACACAGACGGACATTTGCCGCCCAAAGTCCGACGCCATCGGGAATTATGATCGCTTTTCGCTTCAAACCTTCCGACATATTTTCCTGAGATCGCGGACCTCACAGCGATTTATGAACATCTTCATATTCCGTTCATTAATTCCAATGGATTGTGGACAGGTAAGGTCAAAATTACTCCTGGTATTAGGCAATAACAAATTTTCCGAGTACACTAAGCGTGACTGAAGGTTATTATAGCGAGATAAAAACACACAAGATTGCACGATATATTACATCTTAATTTAAGATAATGTAGACCAAACAAATGGATCATAAATATGGGTCCTATTTTATGGATGCCTCTTTAATATCACGTTGCTTAGTTTTGATGTTAGTTAAATGAATTATTGTGAATGAAATTATTGAGCATCCATAGATATTGTTCATATTGAGATGCATTTCTCCATGTTAATAGAATACAGTTTCACTTATATATTTGTACCCACAGGTTAACGCGGCATTAATGATTTCCATAGTTTTTTATTCCCTATTTCCATCTTTTCGCATCCACTTACTTATATAAAAATTATCGTGCACTACAAAGAAATATTTTTTTTTTCGATCAATATATAATACCTATAGAACTTCTTTTCATGTCCCAATATGAAATAGGGTGGAAGTTCAATTTTTTATTCATAGATAAAATTCATAACCTTGAACTTTCTCAATTGAAATTCACATTTCGATTTCATAGTTCACCCTCGCCACCTGTCTGGCAATGCCTCACTCACTATGCCATCAATATAACATTACGTTTATTAAAAATCTATAATTATAAAAGTATACATAGTAGAATTAAGAGGCATGAATATAGAGACAACTTACGAGTTCAGTAAATAAAATTCACGAAAAAAACAACAATTTTGAATACCTTTCAAAAAAATTTAAATTCACGAATATGAGGTATCAGGCGTATCTTGAACCACACGTCCATTAGCTACAAAGACCAGCGATAGTTTCAGAACTATATAATGACTATCACACTACCGTTGTTAGCTCGCGCAAAATGCAATTGCAATGTTAATCTTCCAGCACGCGTTACATGACACGTTTTTCTATTCAAGGAGGTTAAAAGGGCTACCAAGTGTGAATTAAGTTCTTGTATGATTTAAAATCATTATAATGAACCACTAAGATTGTTTCACTAGTTTTTTTTTTTTTTTGCCGTGGAACAGTTGCTGCTGACGTCGATAGCGGCAGAGATTTAACACCAGACAACGATGACGCTTACATCGTATACAAGCTAGACTCTGGAGGTGCAAAACAGCTTCGATTTTATCTGGTATTCGAGCGGTCATTATATAGAGAAGAACGTCTGCCGTGGCTTGCATAACGCTCTCGTGTTCCTTTCAAATCACCCACACCAACATGAGGCAAATAACGATGCTGCTAATAGCTCTCGCGCGCCTTCCTAATGATGCCAAAAAGAACACCGTGATAACATCGTCTCGTGGCGCGATGCTACGAGTCGCTTACCTAAGCAAATTACTGCAAAGTCTGCGCATATTTAATTCTAGCCTCACCTCCTGAGCATCACTAAAGAATGTAGTATCGTTTCATCGTATCATTTTAAAGTATTTTAAACGACAGTGAGGTTTCATAGGTTCTGTAGCCAAAGAGAATGTCGGACCGAAAGTATAAACGTAGTTTCTTAGAGACAATTGGGATTTCATGGTCATAAAAGGTATATTCTAAACAAAAATACACAAATTAATGTAACGAAACATCAACGGTAAGTCACACCGAGCTAATCAATCGATGATATAATAATATGCAGTATTTGTTAATGCGAACAACTAGTGCAAATTCAGTAGCTGCATAGGTGTAAATAAAATTTGAAATGACCAAACAATGTAATTAAAATCACCAACTTAGACCCTCAGGTGTAACAGATGTTTAGATGTTTAGACTATCCATTCAATCACCATAACCATAATCTTCAATACCGCAATGGAAATAACCGAGCGCATCGCCAACTCTGACAGTTACTCATCACCATAAACTGCCCACTCTAACTTCACAATACGGCACTCACGTCACCACCCACAATACGGTACTCACGTCACCACCCACAATACGGTACTCACGTCACCACCCACAATACGGTACTCACGTCACCACCCACAATACGGCACTCACTATCCCCACTACGGTGGGCAGTGAGCCAAAAGTTGTAACCAAGAAACTCCCTAGAGCTGCGCGCACGTTTTGGCGCCCTGTCACATTGCTGCTGCTGTTGTTGCTGCTGTTATGCTGTTGCTGTTGCTGCTTCTGTTGTTGCTGTTGCTTCTGTTGTTGCTGCTGTTGTTGTTGCTGCTGTGGTGGTTGCAGCTGCGGTTGCTGCTGCTGTTGCTGTTGCTGCGGCTGTGGCAGTAGCTTCTGCTGCTGTTTGTGTTGCTGCTGCTGCAGCTGCCGTTGCTGCTTCTGCTGCTGCTGTTGGTGCTGTTGCTACTGCTGCCGCTGATGTTTGTCGGTGTAAAATAGACGTGATGAAAGCACGCTAGCAGAAAGAAAGGAAAATACGAATTTCTTAACAAGCTGCCAAACTAATCATTGATTATTGCATGTCTATTATTTATAAATTCTAAGAAGGTATCAGATTTTCCCGATGGTTTAAATTAGTTATTGACAACATGCGTTTATTATGTCTTTTACACTGCAATAAATAAACTTAACACACTGCTCAATCGAATAAATATCTTGTTTTTTATAAGTCCAGTGTGACAAGTTTAATCGAGTGTTGCAAGATCCGAAATAAATACTTAGCAGCAAATAGTATCTCATCATTAAGCCTGCCTTTCTTTAATGGATATTCTTTGTCTGTAGCGTCGCGTTAAGTACCAAACTCAAGTGGCTGCCCGATGTTCTACAAATGCCGTATCCTCCATTGCAACACAAGTCAATTTATTACTTCACATAGAACGCTCGTGTTCTTTATTTGCTGCATAAATTATCGTCTCATAAATTAGTTTGAAATGAAGGTGCGATTTATTCTCGTGCTGGTAATAACGCGGAACTTAATTACTTTCTGCAACTTGCAGTACGTCGTCCTTAACAGGCTGAGCCTATTTTTTGATGGGTATCTTCTCCATAAAATACGATACTGCTTGCTCAGACTTCAGCTAATATTTCTGCTTCGTGTCGATGAAGAAAGCGAGCGTTGCAAAAAGTGTGTCGTGAATATGAGGAACATTACTACAATATATTTTACTCAGGTGACTTCAAGAACCAAGTATTTTTATTTATTTTTATTTATTATTGTTAACATACTCGTAAAGAAACGAAACGATCTGTACTCAATAATCCAAAAATATATAAAACGAGCCTTTTTAATACGATTTCTTCTCATTATTACAATTTCCCTTGCGTATCTCGGTTCGAAAAGTAAATAAATTGCGTTGCAGTATTCTGTTTCAAGGTGATGAAGCTACAGCAGTACTCCCTTCCAATTCATCTAAAAGAAAAGTTTTCGAGCGCGTTTTTGCACAAAATATTAATGATAATGCTCCAGCAAGCGCGGAGTCAATAAAATTGCAGCAATTTGGTCGCGTAATAGTTCATAGTGACTGTACTTCTTTTGCAGCAGGAAACCCGTCAAAATGCATGGTATTGTGTAGGGAAATGAAAATAGAGGTCGAATGATGCTTTAGCGTTTATGAACCACTCTATAAGACGTGCACCAACATATTAACGAATAATAATGTAAAGTCAGGTGTTGAAATAGAGCGACTGCACATATTCCTGCTACAGTACAAACATTTCTACTTGAAAGAAGGCTAGTGGCGTGTTGCTCTAGAGTGACATGTCTCTGACGTGTCGGCGTAACGGTCCATTGGCCACACGCGCTCTAGAGCCACCACAGCACCGCCCTGGCACGACTTTTCCTCTCCTCAAATTTTAGAGAGAAATAAACTGTTAAAACTTTTGCACCATTTATGACTTGGTAACAATTTACTGAAACTCACTGAAGGTCCATTGTAGTAGAGCGAATTTTAGTTTATGAAAGAAGAGTGAAAAGATTATGCAAACGTCTGAAAAGTATCATGAATATCGATTACACTTATTAAATTTTAGACTAACATATGATTTTCATACTTTTCTAATGTTATTGTTTCATTTATTATTGTTTCGGTCGTTTCATACATTAAATGTTGAAGCAGCATTGGAACAATATGTATTATTTTATTGATTAAAATCTATTTGCCTATTTTTAACATTCTGAAACGCAGAGGCAATGCATTTGATTTATCGTATCAGGCAATTAGAGGCATGAAAGGAAATATATATGCATGAAATAAGCGTGTAAACATCATTTCTGTGTTTAAGATGCTATTTATACCCACACCAGAGCCGTGGTTGACGCGCGTGTCAGGCGGTCTTACGATCCTTCGACCTGTGGTCTTTGTGCTAAAATTATCCGCTATATGTCTTGGTATTTCATTTTTTTAACGCAAACTATGCGATGAAAATTAATTGTGAAACATAATCTAAATGACATTAGTGTAAAGCTCATTTTAAGCGCTCGGAGAAAAATTAGAATAAATATTGGTTTATGATGAGATAAAATCGAGGTTAAGTCATGCAAATAAATTGTAAACATTGTTATTTTTTAAATGTTCTAAGAGAAATATAGTTCAAAGAGCGCTAAATTTGACGAAACGCGTAATAAATTATTTTAGAAATGAACAATGATTTTTCTGAATAAATATTAATTATTAAATAAATAATAAATTTTATACATCACTTCACCGGCACAACATGGAGAGAAACTGAAAAGTTTTCAAGAATAATACCTAGTGTAATTCACTATTTCTCAGACGAGCATGCAGGGACAAAATCTATTTAAATTTACTTCTATCGTTTATAATTGTGCACAACTTTTTCCTTTGGTGGAGTGCCTCAGAAACATCATTCTCAGGAAAATAAGTACGATTTTATCCAAATTTTGATGCCATTTGGGTGCTCATCTGGGACGCAGGAACCAAGTTTTGTCCAGCAAATGGATGTATTACTGATACGTCCACACTCTGCTCGTGCAATTATCAAGAAAATATGTCAGGATTTTTCTTATTTAATCCATGCATTTTCTGACCGCAGCTAACGAAACCGGAAAGAGATTGTCCGATATTTTTAAACCATTCGCCAGGCACACTTTTCGTAGCGCATTCTGCGATTCGTGAACTCAAAAGAGTGGATGTGTCATATTGTACAAATAGTGACACACTTTGTGTAAGTAGCACTGATACTCTCCTTTGCCGGCCCAAACTTGGCTAAGATTAAGGAAAAATTACATCAGTATTTTGAACAAACGTTCACTTATTTCTCTTAGTGTTGTGTTGGGAAAGTGTAACACGAAAACCTCATATGCGCGATAAACCGAAGGGGATATTTTTCGTCATTCTATGATATTTATCATAGGAGCGTCAAGGAACCTCCTGCTATTTCAAGATCAGAATTCCTGTCCCGAAAAATAACAGCAAATAAGCACGTTATTATATTACTAGAATACGGGTACAGACCAAGGTACTATCTTAAATTTATAGCATAACTCCAAACCGGAGTACCTACGTTGGAAAGTCATAAATAAAACCTGGGGTTCAAATGATCATGTTTCTGTAATAGTAAAGTAATAGTAAAGCTGCTGAAGTGTACAGATAATGCAAACAAGGCAATGATTCATAGGGAGCGAGATGAGGTGTAACTTTACACACACGCCCACGAGGCTCCACCCAACCCAGGACACCTTTGACTTCGCGGGCTCTGTTAACACTTCATGTATTCTGGTGCAGATATAGTTGAACTAATACATATATTGTATATTGTATATTATATATTGTATATTGTATATTGTAAATGTTTTATATCAATCATGGGTGTGGCGCCCAACACCGCAGTCATACTCATTTATTTCTAGTTTTCATTCACATTTAATACCATTTAATTCACACATAAACCCGTGTAATGAAGACTGAAAATTAATATATTTATCATTTTTTGACTAATTTTCTGGCAGTATGAGTTAAATTGAGAGAGGCTCATAACGTGCAGCTGCAATGCTTATAATTCGTAATAATCAAATTAAAGAATAAATAATGAGTAATTGGGACACATGGCTTGCCTTACATATGAGATAAGATATTCATCTTTGCATGAGCTCGTCAAAAAGGATTATGAATGCTGCGTCCGCACTTGCTCGTGCTGTTGAAAAAAACGTGCGTCACTTGTGGATAATATGACCCATTAATTTTTCTTCCCTATACGCGATAAATCATATCGTCAAATATATTTCATTCAATATTCTGTGTTTCATTCAATCTCCTTTATTAATGAAATTATGCAAACAGTTTTTTTAAGGCAAGAAACATGAAACAAATTCCTTCACCCAGGATATGTCAACATATTCTTAATATAGTCTAAGCGATGAGAATATTAAAAAAAACTCAAAATTTCCCTATCAATAAATTCAAGAGATTTTCTATACGCGGTGCATGGAGTGTAGCTTGACACACGAGTAGTTGTGGCTCACATAACGATACACGACGCTACTGCGACATTAAAGTAGGGTAACATGGGGCAGCGAGCCCACCGCGGGTCACGGGCCCATAGCGGGTTTCTCGCTAAGTATGGCAGATATTGGTCCGTGTTCTCTACCGCCGGTCGACAGTTTCACTGTGATGAAGTGTACGGATTTACGTTTTGCTAAATGTTTGCGTTATTAAGTTCTTTGCGAATAACTGTTTTAGTCCAGATAAAAATTTAAAAATAGTGTTTCATAAAAAATTGAATAACTCTATAGGCGTCTAATTCACATCATACATTCCTCATTAGTTGCACCTTTAAACAAAACAAAGAACCACCTCGTATCAATTAAAACTTCATCAAAAATTTAGTTTAAAAAAAGTGGGGGGCGCGCTGCCCCACGTTGCCCTATAATACAAAATACATTAAACCTCTGTGACACAAACTTTAAAAATGCATCCTCTGTAACACAAACTTGTGATACGAGGCCAACTTTGACTTTAACTTTTGATAAATATTCACTATAAGACGCCATTACGACACCAAACGTCTTGTGTATTTAGGAGCCAACTAAGTCACTAAGACACAAGCTTTTAATTTATGATCAGTTTTGTACAATATTTCACAATAAATAAAGTTTTTACTCAAAATACATGACGACGCTGTTGTACAAATTCATACTAAGATTAATGCCACTGCAACAAACTTATAATATACGATGACGCAATAAGACGAAAAGATAACAAATACGTTATTATAGCTCATTGTGGCACAAATTATAATACAAGACGTTTATCATGACAAACTGATTAAACTGAATATCAATGGCACAAACTGGTTATGTTTGATGCCACTGTAAAACAAAACGTATAATTCGCAATCTAAATTTGACGCAAACTTTGGATTATTGACGTCACAGCGACATAAAAAATGAGTGCCTTAACTGTGCAACAAACTTTCAATACATGATGTCATTGTGGCACGCCCGGTACGGAAGAGAAGCGGAGTTGATATAAAAAACATGGAATTGGATTACTAGATAAGACTAGATAGAATAATATTTAGCTGGGACGGAGCAGTATTCCGGATCACTGTTATCTGTTGAACATTGCATTACATGCTGTACGTAGCGCAGCTGCTTTGATCGAAGAATGAGGGTGGCTATAAAGGGATTTAAAAGTTACTAACAGCCGTCCCTCTTCTAATTGATTCGTGTGAATATGTATTATGTAGGCAATGGTAGAGAATATGAAGGTTCAATATGTTAATTGAAGGATTGAAGAATGATGGCACCGACCAACACCAGCGTTCGTGAAGGTCGTTGGAATAAAGACATAACATAGGATAGCAATAACGTGACAAAATAACATGAATCAATATTGAAGGAATATTGTTAGGAAGAGTTAATTTAGTTTCGACAGTTACACTTTAGCATACATAATTACCTATAAGAATTGAATTTTAGATAAGACCTTGGCAGCAGTTGTTCACGCGTCGATGCCGACCGGAAAATGAAGCTCATTCATAATTGGAAAATGTTGTCCGCTGGCGCACTCTAAACAGAATTCACAATTTTTAAAATCTAAATGTATTTATGTCGTTTACTGAATTTTTATTATTCAGAATTCAGAAAAATATTGTTCATGCCTGAAAATTAAAAATATTTTCGATTTAATATTGACAATTTCACAATAATGAAAACTGAAGTAAATAATTGAATTTTAGCTCACGAGGTTACATGAAGCTTCAAAAATAGTGTTCATTGAGGTTGCGGATTTAATAAAAATAATTATGACGTTCACAAGAAATGATAGTGCGAGTTATGAATTCGAGTTGTAGCATGATACATCTCAGTCACATTATTGTGATTATTTGCATAGTTAGTATGTTTACATTCGTGCAACTGTGCAAAAAAATCCAATTAAATTCCTTCATTGAAATAAATTTGACCTTTTCTAGACTCGGTAGGCTGTCAAATAGGAGCGTTAGCAAGAGATTTAATTCAAAGACTGGTCACCCATTAGCGCGAGCTGACGCTACTGGTAACTCGCTGCTTTATTTCATTTCAATTTTTAGTAATTACTCTCATATCATGCAGTTCCATGTCATTAGAATTGTGGATTTCTTAGATTATTAGTTCTTTGCGGAACCATTTGAATTTGTACCTGAATGCGGAATTTAGGTGACGTAATTCAAAATATATTCAATAGAATATTTTGCAAGGTACTGAATTTATAGAAATGCCACATTTTTATACAAAGCATTAAACCCCTTTTGATGCAATTCATATCGTTGCGTTGCGGTAACAAGAATAGTTTAATACTAATTCAACTATTTTCTACGTTACGGTAACATGAATAGTTTAACATATTACTTCTCATGGACACAAAACTCCAAATAACTTATTTTACTCACAATACATTATTCCCAGGAATACGACATAAAAATTTTTAAAGTAATTCTTCATATTATTTTTATCTGCAGAGAGTCTTTATCACAAATATGCATTTTTCATTGGTTGGATGGAAAAATATTTATGTGTATGCAAGAATGAGTTATTTTCTATCACCATCAAACAACAGAAAACATCCTAATTTTTTAACATAGACTAAACTATAAGAAATTCTGCTATACCCATAAAATTGAAATGAATGCTTCTCAATTCAACGTTCCAGCACCGTACACTCTCTGAAAGTTATGATTAAACAATATACAATCCTATAAATTCTTACAATTAATTAGAAAAAACGAACCCATAAGATATAACTGACATCAGTCATCGTCATGCATATAGCAAAGCTCATTTTAATGGTTCCTTTTAATTTAAAAATTCCTGACTTGTGCCTTGTGGTAGGTAGTAGGTACAGAGGTGGGCAGTAGCACGCTACATTTTCAGTAGCGGTAGCGGTAGCGGCGCCAATTAAGCAATTGTAGCGGTAGCGGTAGCGCCCGCTACATATTCAAGTAGCGATACGAGGTTTGCGGCTACTGCGCTACCGCTACATTTATAGATAAAGCTTTTAGATTTTACTTAATAGTATCAAATATTATTTAAAAACCAGCACGAAACACACATAATATAATTTACAGAATAAAACTGTACGAAAGATTTCGGTGTAATGTTGTCAACCTCAGCCTGTTACTAGTGTCAACATGTTAGTTGTTACCAGAGGTGGGCAGTATAGCGCGCTACATGTAGCGGCCGCTACATTTTCAGTAGCGGTAGCGGCGCTACATTTAAGCAATTGCAGCGGTAGCGGTAATGCCCGCTACATTTAGAGCATGTAGCGGTAGCGGTAGTACACGCTACATTTAGAGCATGTAGCGGTAGCGGTAGCGGCCGCTACATTTCAAAGCAGCGCTGCCCAGCTCTGGGTAGGTACGCATGACACCAGTGGTACGTCATCGCCTACTATATGTGGTATTCGTATACATGCGGGGTAATGAGCGATTTAAGATTAGTTTTTCAGTATCAATTATTTTATTTCATTATTTTGTAGAGCTTCGGATGAACCTCAAAAAATTAAATGGTCGCTGATGGGAGTTCAAGGAAATTCTCACATTAACAATACGGGCCGACAACACTGTACAAAACATACAATTATATTCACGTGTTGGATTGACTTGACTAAATTAAATTTTCCAGGCAAATCGGCGTTAAACAAATTTATTTTGACCATCTGTAAACTCCGTAAAAAGATTTAAAAGGTAAATGATTTTCCTGTACATTATTTCTGTCTGTTCAACTGATAACATTCAAAAGCCAAAGTTTTCGGTCCGTCTTGCCAAGTTTAGCTTGTGTTTTGAACGTGATTTATCATCAAACAATTAGTTAATTTTGAATAACGCAAGATTTTTTACACTGCTAATGATTACATACCTTTACATGCGCCCAGCCAGAAAATCGGCAAATTAAATCATGGAATCTTTGTTTGACATTATTCTATATTAATCATAAATTTAATTTGCGTTGTTATTGTTAAAGTAACAGCACACACTTGCCGCGCATATTCTCGAGCATCTGCCAAAGAAAAAATGTTCTAAAAATCGTTCAGTATTGACGTTTAGCTTTCAGTGTAGAATGTTGTGTAGAATTTGTAACTGACATCAGCTGGTATTAACGTTAACTCCGGACACTGAGTTAATATTAGCGCCGTGCAATAAATAACTCCCCCTTCGTCCGCACCTAAACATTAAATCTTTTGCATGGCTATAGATTCAAGGACGTCTATCCTCTGACCGCAAACTTCTATAGTTGAGGAGCTCAACTACGGTGCGTAGAACGTTTACGTTCCATGAAATGCCCGCCCCACGCGATCAAGAATTTTCCAGTTAGGTATGCCCTCGACTTCGGCTAATCCAATAGTCTTTATAACGACGCCACGCATGAAAGTCTCTAGCTGGGATATAGGACACTTAGTTGGCAATTTCTGGTATAGCTCAGCGATAAAAAAAACTGTCATCGTCAACGAATAACTCAAATGATCAGGTAGAAACGACGCCGTGGATAACTGCGAAGTTTGTGAAACATAATTAGAGGACATAAAACACTATAAAGTTTAAAATATAATCCTGAACTCCGTAATTTATTAATCGCGTCACAGCATGCGAATTTTTTAGCCACTCACCCTGCTAAATTTAAGAATACAGTGTCATTTTTTTTTTTTTGCAACAATAATTCATAGATGAGGGTTAGAGGTGGATGCATTCAATTACCGCCATTACAGACAGCTCTATGTTTAACGCGCGTTCGTTTCAACGAAATAAACTCGTTATCAACGTTATTTCTACTTCATTTGCCTGGCGCAAATAAGTTGCAATCGAGCAGCTGTAGAACGGCTACTGCAATAAGTACACCAGATACCAGGAAGGCTTCCTTTTCAGCACGATGTTGATGGGGGTCAAAAGCCGCGGATCCATCACGCTGCGGTCAAATGATCCTGCAGATCCTCCCCCTCCGTCCGCTTATTGATCCTAACTTCTTCAGCCACGCGGATGACGTCGAACTGTTTTTCAAAGGTTGGCACATTATTTCCATTCGCACATATAGGCTTTGACATTTTTGAGTTATCACACCACAGAGTTTTTAGGAAAAATGAAACGTTGTCGTTTTGTTGTATGGTACTTTTATTTACAGCATCACGAATCATAGGAACATTGTATCAAATGGTGGGGAATTGAACTTATACCTAAAATTCAGTATTCACCTCACAATGCGATGATGAACAAATTCTCATTCGCACGAAACAATTTTAAAAACAATCTAGTTCTCAGGCATGAGCTACAAAATTCTTAAATTTTTGCCACTTATCCTGCCTGTGTATCTTACTTTAGTCAGATTTGGCTCTTCGTTGGCAACACGACCATCATATGCGTGACTTGTTGGGGAACGATGCTGGAACGATGCTGGAGTCCCGGGAACGATGCTGGAAGGTCCCTGAACACCGGACCTTGAGTTAGTTGCTCAGGCGCACCCCTGCGAGCTAACGAAACGCATTAATATTCACGTTATTTATTGAAGCAACAAAAAATAAATTGACATATAAGCAGAAATAGGAGTAGATGAATAAAAATAAAATATTTTGTGCAAATCGAACAGCCATTCGATGGAACGTACCCGCATGGAAACGTGTTAATGATTGACATAAATTATAAAATTAATATGCCGAGGTTAGAGTACGTATTCTTGATTAAACTTTCTACATCAGAGGTAAGAGCTACACTTCAGCATCCGATATCAGCACCTGTAACAGGTTTTCGGTGAATAGTTTTTTATCTCTGTATAACCAGTAGGATGCATCGGTCGGCCAAGTACTATTTTTTTCTCACTAGTTCTCCCCAGAAATCCAACCCAAAAATAATTCATGATAGTATTTTGTTTGAGAATAATTTCTAATAATCACTCTTAGCTCCATGGAAACAGATTTAAAAAAAGATTTTATACCGAGAACACGAATTTCAGCAAAAAATTAGAAGATCAAAATTTACTAGATCGTCTGAAACAAGAATTTGTTCGATGAATATTGTAGGGAATTTAATGCTGAAGCTCGTAAGCAAATGTGTCTTGCCAGCCACGCCAATTCTTATTGCAGTACCTCCGGCTAGCGAATGCTTGCAGCCCGCATGCCAAGTCTTAGCAGAATATAAGTGAAATTAAAATAGCCTTTACTTGTGAAAAGTAATCGCGTGGTCATTAAATGAAATTTCTCTCTAAATCAAAATCCGGTAATGTAATCCAATGTACACAATGTAAGTTTTTACTCAATTAGCTCACGATATCTTTTTTAGTGGTTCTTTTCGGGCTCACGATATCTGACCCAATGACCAAAAATTGACCTTAGTAACGACCTTGTTTGTCTGCGTCAGTTGTAGGTCTCCACTCGCTTGCTCGCTTACAAGTCTGGATTGCGTCGCTAAGTGAGGTTCTGCGCGATCCGACAGACGCGGTCCGTATTTTAAGCGTCCGACAGACACTCGGTCCTTATTTTAAGCGTCCGACAAACAGGCAGTCCGTATTCTAAGCGTCCGGCAGACACGCGGTCCGTATTTTGAGCGTCTGACAGATACTCTGTCCTTATTTTAAGCGTCTGACAAACAGGCGGTCCGTATTCTAAGCGTCCGACAGACGCGGTCCGTATTGTAAGCCTTCACCTTAGAAAAACTCAACTTAGTTTGCAACTTAGATTATAAAAAATAACATAATATCGAATGCGTATTTGGATAATTCGTTGGATTCTGTGGTTTAGATTCTCCTAGGCCGGCTCAAGATCAATGGCTTGCTTGAGTTTTAATTTGCATATAATACTCGTATGTTTACAATATAATGATTGTGAAAAGATTTTAAAAAATGAAAATTTAACTTTTTTCGAAAATAACATATAATTCTGACCATTTTTTACAGCCATATTTTGGTATTGAAAAGATTTTCTATTTAGGGAAGAGTATTTGAAGATTCCCTTTGATAAAAATCAAATGAAAGAATCATCGAGCAAGTAAATTTTGAGGATCAATAATTATTGTCAAAGTAATGGTCTCGTTTAATGGTCCCTCTAAGCATTTATGCACTATTTAAAGCTTTCTCTCCCAAAATTAAAAACATCATTTAACTTGTAATTGTAATTAAGTAGTTGTACACGCAAAGCCACCTCATGCTCTTTTCAGAAAGGCAAAGAAATCAGGCAATGGATTGGGCTTTAAACCGTGGATTCATTACAGATTTCATTCCTATTCAAAATTGTTGATAGATTTTCGATTAGTAGTCAGTTGATGAGCAACTTACGATACATGACATGATACAAACGATGATATATTCAAGCGACACAGGACATAGGTCCAATAGTTCACTTTCTTATAGGAACGAAGACTGAAATAACGTTCAACGAATATACTGTTCAAAAATGTTCACCGAATATAGTGTTAAAAAAAGTTTAACGAATAAAATCTTGAATAAGGTTAAACGAATAAAATGTTCAATGAAGCTTCACGAATATAATGGTCACTAATGTTCAACGAAAACCTCAAACTTTACAGTGCAACTCCCTGATCAAACCTCCAGCGATCCTTATTTATATGGGCCCTTAACTCTATAAAATAAGCGGTTCACTTAAAATTCAACTCGAGTGCTACGAGATGCAAACATTGTTCGAACATTCAAATGACCCTCTAAGATACCTGTAATGAAGCAGGAAAACTGAAGAAAACCAAACAAGATATTGCAAAATATTCATGAGCGTTTATTAACTCAGAGTTATTCTGTTGAAACAGCTGTCATTGAGCGTTTTGATTTGAGTGTAAAAAATTGTATAGAATACAATAGAAGTACTCCTATAAGCACTGAGGTAAGCGAAGTTAACCTGGCTGGACCTAACCTTAGTAGAAAGGTGTCAAGCAACGTAAAGAAGGGTTGTATACACACCTAACCCTAACTCTAACCCGTTGGCGTTTTTTAGAATGTCCGGTAGCGTAGTTCATTTATTTTCGTGTCCGGTTTTTAAGTACAAACTAATTACAGAGTTAATAACCGGACTCGATTTTGTCCGGTAATTGTTCAAAATTCTTATATATATATATATGTATAATATACTCATACTTTCGACGATAGCGCGACATTTTTGGCACATTGTGCGGCATAATGTCGCGCAATTACTGTCTCGGAATGTACCAATGTCGCAAAATCTACCTATGATTCGTATTTGCTAATAGTGCGACACGAAAAAAGATGAACGCTATTATGAGACATGCTAATTAACAAAAATCTCGTTAGGTAAGTGTTAGAATTAGGGTTAGAGCTGTGGAAAATGTTTTTTTAGACACTTATTTACAATTTTACTAAGGCTAGGTCCAGCCAGGAAAGTTTCTTTTACCTTAAATAATTAATTGAAAAACGTCAGCTACGAGTTTCGGTCAATAGCCGAAAAAATTCTCTTCAATTAAGTTGCCGGATATCGTAAAACGATACAATCATTATCTTAAATTACTGGACAACTTAATTACTATTGTGAACTGTAGTTAAATGATTCCGAGTACTGCTCATCTACAACAGACAGAAGAAATTCATCTACAAGCAAACGGTGTGGAAGTTCCAGCGCCAGGGCATAATTTTGTGTCTAGAAGTGATAAAGTAAGAATCCAATGTACGTTTTCTTAACGTTCAGTATGAATTGTTTACACAGAGTATTTATTAAGTTCCTAGAGCGCCTATGTATATTATGAACCCTTCATGTATGAATAATTGAAAATGAATTTTGTTAGCCGCCAAGCGAAATTTTCATAATTGATTTTAGTGATTGTTGTATCAAGTGAAGAGTATTTTATTTTAATTTGGGGCTAAAACACGAGACTCAGGAATGGGACAGGCGGTAATTAATGCTGCTATGGCAGCCCTACTTGGATTCACAGCGAAATTACTGATCGGGCAAGCGAATTTCCCCACGGACATCGTAGAGGATGACGTCACTGTGGACTTCATTATCGGTGAGTGGGAAATCAATTGCTGGCAATAATGTTATGATGATGGTTAAGTCCCAGATAAAGCAAGTAAAATGAACTTTATTATATTCATACCCTTTATAATTTGCTAAACATTTTACACGCGATATGACTCACGGATCTTAAATATTAATGCATCCATCTCAGTACCGTAAGTGATCTCAAATCATTCAAATTT
The DNA here is from genome assembly GCF_000764305.2 of Hyalella azteca. Lineage (NCBI taxonomy): Eukaryota > Metazoa > Arthropoda > Malacostraca > Amphipoda > Hyalellidae > Hyalella > Hyalella azteca. The sequence goes on from NW_025946489.1 coordinate 171,723, forward strand.
TGATACTCTGGCAACCGCAATTGACAGTGGGGTCTGAATTATAAATAATAATCCCATCACATTTGTAATGCCTCTAAAATTATTAAAATTTCGATGACAATTGACAGTGGGCTCGGGATCTGCGGGCAGCCCGGTGGCGGCTCGGCTGTCGGAGAACCCGGCGTGGGAGGTGCTGGTTCTGGAGGCAGGAGGTGCCCCGCCGGCCGAGAGTAGAGTGCCTGGTATATAAGTGGGTGCGGGATGAGGGCTTGACAAATTGTTTTGCTGTATTTCTACGGCTGGATGAAGTTGAATTATGACAGTTTACGTTATGATTTATCATCATAAGTGGGTGCGGGATGAGGGCGTGACAAATTGTTTTGCTGTATTTTTACGGCTGGATGAGTTGAATTATGACAGTTTACGTTATGGTTTACCATCATAAGTGGATGCGGGATGAGGGCTTGACAAATTATTTCTCTTTATTTTTACGACTGGATGAAGTTGAATTATGACACTTCACGTCAGGATTTACAGTCCAAAATGGGTGCAAGATATGGGCTTAACATTTCGTTTTGCAGTATTTTTACGGTTGGAGGAATTTGTACTGCGACAGTTTGTGAAACACAAAGGAGAAATTTTACGACGGTTTAGTACAAAACGTATCGATGCCAGTAAATATCAACTTATTCTTTGGCAAGAAATGATTTGTTGTTGAACTGTAACGAATCAAATTAGTTCAGTTTATGGTAATGCGAGAGAGGTAGGAATACAAAATTTCCATGAAAGGTTGAAATGAATGGCAGTCAATGGCCAATCAAAATATGTGCGTGTTAACATTATCATATTCCTGAAGTTACTGAACTATTTTTTTAGCTAACATGAGTATGCCATGATTTGTGTTCTTTTGTTACGTGACGGATTCATGCAGATTATAACCAATAATTGTTGAAAAGAAAGTTTCAATGAGTATAAAGATCATCATTAAGGAAGTTTACAAATAAATATTTAGATCGTGTTACGAGAAAAGTTTGGTCCAGGTTTCAACACCCCCGACGTGACCGTGAAGGACGGACTGCGGCAGTCGGCCGCCGAGTCTTTCATTAAACCAAATCTGCACAGACGCAACCTCAGAATACAGTCGGACTCACAAGTTACGAAGGCAAGAATATTCTTTCTTAGTAAATTTATTTAGAGCAACTGAAGGTAACACTAACATTTCAACATTAATTTCTGATCCGGTAAACTTAATGGAGGATGAACGAGTTTAGAAAATTTCAAACACTATGTTTAAAATTTACTGAATAAGTGAGTAAAGCAACGCTCTACGTTATCAGACTGAAATGCCAAAACACAGCCAGCCGTTAAAACAAACATCAATTCAACTGTCACGTTCAAAAACATCGAGCTCTCATTTAATAAGTAATAATTTGTAACAGATAATACATTTTTTTCTGGAAAGTACAGCCAATGTTGTGAATTTTTAATTTTTGAATTTCATCGTTGCAGGTTTTGTTCGATCGAACCCTTCGCGCCATCGGCGTCGAGTACAAACATCGCAATCGAGTGCGGCGAGACAAAACTTATTTAAGCCTGAAATTTTTCGCCCATCGAATTGAATAGAAATTAGGCTCCAATGCTATATCATTGTTGATCTATTCATACTGTTGCCAAATTTTCATGATATAAGATATCCTCGGAGATGTACGAGTAATGACGTGTAATTATAAGACATGGTGCGAACTTGATGAACAAGTGAACGTCTGTTATGAACGTCTGTATTGTTAGTATAATTAACTCGTTAGCTGTCAATTATTCCTCCATTTAATAGCTAAGGGCTCCCATAACATTTCCTAGCGCTGTAGATCCGAGGAATTTTAGTTAATTGTAACAAACTTGCAGTTGACATTGATTATTATTTCCCTCGTTTAATTACATTTAGATAATTATTATTATATACCATGTTTAGAGGACGTTTCAATAATTTTTATTATTACTTCTCCATTTAATTGTTGATTTGCACTGGAGGTGCGTCGCGCGTATGCCCGCAAGGAGGTCGTGCTGAGCGCTGGCGCTGTGGACACTGGACTCGCCGAAGCTCTTGCTGCTCTCGGGCGTGGGGCCGCGACAGCACCTCGAGGCCCTGGGGGTGAGACGCGCTAAACTCTTGTATTTTTTACGTCATTACACTTGATTTGGATGTCTTGGGTATAAATCATTATAATTTGTTTACATTATGTCATGATAATTTGATTAATGAATCTCCCAAAGATTGCTTAAGGCATTGTTTTTTAAATATACAATAGACGTCATAAACTATAGCTCCTACACGTCATTTCATCGTATTTGCTTATCATAGTCATGAATTTTTAAATAGTTTGTTCCCATTATGCCTTGATTATTTGTGATATAGATCCCCTAAAGATCAATGATTTCGGTATTTTTTTAATAGAATTTATACAGAAGCTTTTGAATCATGAACAAATCGATACACCACTCAGGTTGTAGCTCTTTCTGGTTAAATCATCTTTGCTATCTGTGCAAATTATTTTTGATAAAGTTCATTCCTTCATAAACTTCAATCGCTCGTAGATCAACTAATTTTCGGCATTGCATTCTTCTTAGATTTCCTTTCTAACACAAGTTTGAAAATTTTTCAAAGATTCGCACTCTGGTCGACCTACCCGGAGTCGGGCAAAATTTTCAGGACCATCCCACCATTTTTGGAATTTCTTGGTATGTTCCTAAGGGCATGGCCACCTCCTTGCAGCGCCTGCTCAGCCCAGCGTCAAAAATTGAGTACATCACCAAAAGATCAGGTGCTGAAAGTATACTTCTATTTGTTCGAGTCTTGCACTCTTCACTTGATTAAACCTAAAAGTTATTGTGTTGAAATATTATAATGATCAACGAAACGCATATTGCACATCACCGATACGATCTGATCAATTACTTTGTGCATTCGCTTTGCCCGTCAATAATTGGAGTAGTTTGCTACCGTGCTAAATTTGCCATTCATGCAGAGAGTTGGCATAGACGGGTTGACATAGACGGATTAGACGCGTTTGCCAGGGAACACACTTAACAAGCCTAAAGTCTCAGTTTGCACACACCTGAAAATCCATGACTTTTCTGTTAACATTTTGATAATCGTATCATTTTTCTAGCGCGCCACGTGCCTTGCATTACTTCGTCTTGTCTCGCAGTAATTCAAGTATTTTACTATCGTATTGTTAAAATTTACCGTACTGAAAAAGGTCCTTTGAGTGCACCTTTCGGGATGGAAGGCAACGCTTGGGTGCGCCTGCGGGAGGGCGACCCGACCTTCCCGGACATTCAATTCCTCATTGCCTCGCTCTCTCTCGGAGTCGACTTCGGTCTGCTCATCTCGCCCACTGTCGGCTTCAAGAGAGAGGTTAAAGCAACTCATTTTAATACAACAATTCATAATTTCGTTGATAATGTGTTAGTACATCTTTAAATTATACATTTTATGACTTTACTTTCTGATGGCGTAGATTTTAAGGGGGGCGTCTACCCTAAAGTTTTCGGATTTGGCTTTCTGGTTTTTAGTCTCATCAGCTGACTTTCTGCCCTATCCAACGGTACCATTGCAATCTCTGTACGTTGATTTATGCGTTCACGACAGATCATGAAAGGGAGTGGGGTGGGGGAGTTCTTTAACAAATAGAATAGGAGGAAATTCGCTGCGAGCACTTTAAATAGAGTGTCTGCTTGAGGTGCACCTAAGTTACCCGCCTGGCGTCATATTAGGAGGTGCACATGCAGCCGCTCCCACCATCCTTGACTGGAATCAAGCTCCAGTAGCATTGAGCTCCTTGCTACATTGAGTGTCTAATGCGATGCGTGCGGGACTTTGTCGCGCTCTCCTGAATATTCACACTTGTTGTCGCGGCAAACCTATCTCCTCCTAGAGTTTTGAAGCTACAGCGATTAGACATATACCATTCGATTCGTAAAGACCATACCTATCGAGTAACAAAGCTCTTTTTTAGATTTGTGCATATTTTGGAGTCAAAATCGGGGGGAGGGAGGAAAATCTGAAGAAAATGAGAAGAAAACGGGAAAATGCGTGCAAAAAAACTAAGGCAAAAATAAAAAAATCGGGCTTCGTTACTCGATTGGTATGGTCTTTACGAATCGAATGGTTTATCTTTCATGGCTGTAGCTTGAAAACTGTAGGAGGAGATAGATTTTTGAAGTGCCCTTTTTTTGTTCGTTCTCTATGAATTTCACGTTTTCTATTAGTTTTTCCGAAAAAGTCACACGAACAAAATCTGCTTGTATTTCGGTTTTACATATATGTGTGAAGTTTCAGAAAGATCCGTTAGTAAATGTGGAAGTTTTTCTGGTGGGTCCTTTGCTTAAGTAGAATACTATTTTCACCTGAACAATGAACAATGAACATCTCACTGAAGCTTTGAAACTCTACACCCATTGTACCGTAATCGGCGATGACGGATGTTTAACAATTACAGAAGCTAAATATGGCAAATAAGTTTTTCCTAAAAAGGAAAGTTTGAAGAAAATTCTACTACAAAACTCTAGCCGGATTCGTCTTTTGAAGCAGAGAGTTCACATTAGAAATTCTGAACAATTTCAACGTATAACATTTGAATAACATGGAAATAAATCAAAGATATTGGCGGCCAAAAATATTACAAATGTTCTAAATATTTTTGACCAAATATTTCGTCCGCGGTTCGTTCGATCGTTCTTACAATGGACGACAATCTTCATTCAAATAGGAACATTTGAAGAAAAAATATTATTATTGCAGGTGTACAACGACTATTTCAAGCCGTACCAGGGCCAGGAAGGCTTCATCATTGGCCCGATGTTAACTGTAGCGAAAAGCCGCGGATCGATCACGCTACGGTCAAATGATCCTGCAGATCCTCCGCTGATCGATCCCAACTTCCTCAGCCACCCGGACGATGTTGAACTATTTTTGGAGGGTTAGTCCAACTCATTTCAAAACTGTTAAAGCTTTCACAATTGAAATTTTATGTATTTTGAATGACATCAATGGATGTATTGTAAATATAATATTGCTAATGAATGTGTCAGGATAATAATGATGAATCCTCAAATTTATACAATATTTTAGCCAAGTGAAATATTATAAATTTGGAAGTAAAGGAAACGATAGTTTCGTGAAGCATAACCAGCCTTTCTAGTAAATTCAGGATTCTCATCAGAATTCCCATGTTTAACTGCAATTTTCTAGTAAAACCGAGTCGAAATTCTGATTCCATTCTGGGTCGCCCCGTGCCTCACTGACTCGGCTTCGAGGTGTATCAGGTGCAAATCGGTCTCCTTCCCTACCCGGCTGAAAATTTCGAGCTCATTGCGGGAGTCGATTGCACGATGGGCCAAATCTGCGTAATATAACCAAAAATCTCAGCTGGTCAGGCTGTCTCATGTCAGACACTGGTATTTGAGTGAACCATGACAATCTCCCACTCATGGAATAGCGTCGATGTATGTCCACGCGTACATTTGTTAAGTCGTACGATGGAACGAGATGAGAACTGACTTAACCAATTTTTTGAGTTTACGTAGTACTAGTAGTTAGATGGCAATTTCATCAATTATAGGACAAAAATATCTTAATTTATTTTGCCATATTTAAAAACCACAAGCGGTTTGAAGGCATGAAAATGTGATTAAGGTGTGCAAGAGCAGGAAAATACTTTGTATGTACGTGGCAGTGAAAAATTAATGCATGTAGCTCCAAGAGATAAATATCAAATTCTTATCATAAGACACATAGCTAGTATGTAAGCTTTTAATTGGCAGAAAAGCAACAAATGAACGTTCGATTTTGCATTCAATGTCTACAAGTTTTTTATTGAATGTTCGGGTAACTATGATTTTGGGATGACGCTGCATGATATTGTAATGACAGTGCATTGCCTGATGACAGGCATAGAACAATGTACCTTCGGTTATACAAACAAGGTCTACAAATTTTTAATATGTTGAGGTGAGGTTCACAAGATTGTGAACCGCACAATTATTGTATCATATTGTGGTGCGGTTTACACAATCCCTTCAATTAATTATTCAATGGATCCAGCTTAGAGGATAAATTTCCGAACTTGCAATTGAACATGGCAATGTTAGGATTGAAGGTCACAAATTAAAACTCAAATTTCGACGGTAGAAATTGAGCTACTCTTCACAACAACAACTGTAGGCATAATTTTGTAGACTCGTGCAAAACATTTCGATTGACGGTAAATACAAGTGACGTGTCGTGAGATAACGAGTCGATAGCAAATTACACTGGATGTGACGCGCGCATGCAGGAAGAAGTAGGAATGCACGCAAGTCTCGTCTCGCCCTGAACTGCATTACCGCGAACAATTAATTACATTTTATGTCGAGGAATATTTTTTAAGTAAGTACCGTTTCGTGATTCCGCCGCCGCAGCGCTACGGCCGGTCGGCGTTCCGCGCATACGCGCTGGTTACCAACATCTCTTGTCTACGCACTGACGCCATTACTGTCTGATTCTTCATTGAATACGTTGTTTACTGAGTGTTTAAGAAGCCTCCAACAATCGTGAGTCCCGCTGATTGCGAAGTACGGGCTGTTAGACGATTTCTTAGTGCTAAAGGCGTGAAACCGACCGATATTCATCGTGAGATCGTTCAAGTTTACAGACAAAACATTATGAGCGGTGGAATGGCAAGGAAATGGGTGAGAGCATTTAACGATGGTCGCACAAACGGAGATGGAGAACGGAGTGGGCGTCCTTCGGTCGTTAATGAAGATTTGGTGAAGAAAGTGGACGAAAAGGTGAGAGAAAACAAACGCTTTACAATTCCGTCTTTGTCCGACTGCTTTCCTCAATATTCTCGTAGTGTTTTGTATCGCATCATGACCGAGAACTTGAATTAGCGGAAATTGTGTTCACATTGGGTTCCAAAAATGTTGACGGATTTGCACAAAACCCAACGTTTATGGAGTGCATTGACTTTCCTTGAGCGCTACCACAATGAAGGTGACGATTTTAAAGACCAAATTGTTACTGGTGACGAAACATGGGTGGCCTAGCTACGTCACACCAGAATCGAAACAACAATCCATGGAATGACGACATTCATCATAACCCAAAAAAATGAATTTTAAGCAAACAATTTCTGCCGGAAACTCATGTGCACAGTTTTTTGGGACAGAAAATGAGTATTCCTAGTGGAGTTTCTGCCTCGTCATCAGAAAATCAATTCAGCGTCTTATTGTGCGACATTGAAAAATCTGCGTCAAGCAATCCAGAACAGAAGACGGGCAAGTTGAGTAAGGGTATTGAATTGCTGCATGACAATGCCCGTCCACATGTGGCTAATCAGACCAAATGTCTCGTCAAATCATCTAAAAGGGATACTCTAGATCATCTTCCATACAGCCCTGTTCTGGGGCCCAGCGACTACCATTCATTCCTGCACTTGAAGAAACACCTGGGCGGTCGGAATCTTCAAGACGATAGCGAAGTCAAGACATTTGTGATGCAGGGGTTAACAAGTCAGGATGCAGAATTTTATCAGGAGAGTATTCAAAAACTGGAGCTACGTTATGACAAGAGCCTCAATATTCAAGGAAATTATGTAGAAAAGTAGATTAAGGTACAGGCTTCCATGTAAAAATAAAATTATTGTTATATCTTTGCACGTCTTTTTTTAATTACAAAACGGTACTTACTTAAAAAACATGCGTCGTACTTCATAACTGGAAACACAGGAATTAGCTGCCATTTTGAATCTGCGCTATGTTGAAATGATTAAGGGGACCGGCTACCTAAAACCGAGGTAGCCTATAACTCCTACAGTTATCATCCGATCATCATGAAACTTCACATACATACGTAAAATGTAAAAATAATAACATTTTACTTATATGAATTTTTCGAAAAAATTGATAGAAAACGTGATATTCATAGAAAACTGACAAATAACGGGTACTATAGAAAATCTATCTCCTCCCACAAATATCGTCCTACAATATCGAGACACATATCATTAGATTCGTAAAGACCATACCTATCAACTCTGCCATCCCTTTTTTTCATATTCCCCATAGTTTTTTTTATGCGCGTTTTTCCCATTTTTTCACTTTTTTCACCCCCTCCCCCCCTTATCCCCCATATATAAGACGAACCATGCACAAATTCAAAAAAAGCGATGGCTAGGTCGATAGATATGGTATTTACGAATCGAATGATATAACTCTCATTGCTGTAGCTTGAAAACTGTATGAGTAGATAGGTTTTCCGTGACAATAAGTTGAACTTTTCAAACTTTTCGGGACGGCGCGACAAAGTCCCGTGCACCTCGAAATAGACACTCAATGTAGCATGGATACCAAACTACAGGCTTCTGTAGCTTTAATCCACTCAAGGATGCTAGCAGCAACTTATAGCGCACCTCTACGTACAATGTTAGGAGGGTAACTGAGCTCAGATGCCAGATACACCAAGATATGTAGTCTTGCCGCTTTAATTTTCTAAGGTCTATTTAGTGAAGGAACTCCACCCCCCGCCCCCCATTAAAGCCCGGCCATCTGCGTCAATATTGCCGTACATGGATCGCAGTAGTATCGTTGGAAAGCTCAGAATGTCAGCTTTAAGATGAGACTAAGCATGTAACTGCAGCACAACTCAAGTAGAAACTATATTCAAAGATTTCAGCAGCTAATTACTTTATATCTAATTACTTAAAGAACTCTCCTACCCGCTTCCCTTTAAAGAGACGTCATGAACGTAAATATGGGTGTACAGCGATGGCAGTGGTACCATTGGAAAGAGCAGAATTCCAGCTTTCAGATGAGCACAAAAACCGAAAAACGCCAAAATTGTAAATTTTAGGTAGCCGGTCCCCTTAAATAGAGCCCTGTAGAGACACTAGGCTGTTGTTTGCAAATATTTTGGGAGAACTTTAAGGACTGATTCAAGTGGTTATTAGGGGAGAATGCTGTACACGTTTACAGTATATGTGATTGTTTGGTGCTGGCGAATATAAGAGAAGGGTTTGTACTGGTTAATGTGAAAGAATAATTTGTTCTGCCGTATATGGCAAATATTTGGTACCCGCAATGGTAGGAGTGTTTGGTCCGGGTGAATGGGGTAGACTGTTTCGTAAATGTAATAATATTGAGCGATGTTGATTAAGAGAATGTTGATTGTTGAGTGCAAGTGAATGTTAGAGAATGTTTTGTTTTGGGCAATGTGTGAGAATGTCGAGTGCTGGTGAATAATGCAGATTGTTTTAATCGGTCAATGTAGGAGAATCTGGCATTCTGGTAAATATTAGAGAATGTTATGGTAATGTGGAAAGTTGGGGTTGAAAGTTATATTAACTGAAATTATTCCCAGTTAAAATTCGTGTTTCCTTGCCATTTGCTTAATTGTATCACAGTGATACATTTTTAAGTTTCCATCTAGTTTACACATACATGTATATATAGCGCACAGCGATTAAAATGCCTCCTCCCTTTCCCCCAGTATAGGGGGGGAAGGGACAGGGCATTTTTAAACTCACTTTCCTTTCTAACTCACTTTCCGTGTCCGTACCGAAGCCATAAGGTGTCAAATACGTGCGCCCCACGATCGTACGAAGCTCTTCGGTCTGTGACCAGATTCTAATCATACGCTTATTTCGCTCGTACAACCGAAGCGGAAAGCGGACATAGAGCCGCTAATTTACGCGCTAGGGAGCTTGGGGCGGCCATGTGCCAGCGGCTGACAGGAATGAAAGTTTCGATATGGTATTACTTAAATTTTGTGAATTTGATAAATGGAGGTGGCTTTTAAATTCGAATTGTTAATTTACATATTAATTTAACGTAACATAAATCCTGGTATCGTATGTTCCAGGAGTCAAATTCGCGCTCGCCATAGGGAACACTAGTATACAGTCATGCGGGAGAGGATCGGTGCCAGGTTTAACGATCGCGTAAGAAAAGAGGAAAAGAGCGAATGATATTGAATGTATTTATTTGTCCTGTCTTTTATTTTGATAATAAAAGTTCTAGTCCATGAAAAATATTCATAGAAATAACTGCACGATACTACACTATAATTACAAATGCTTACTGATTACAAGCCAGGTTATAGTTAATTTAATGCCTGAATTTTCAGCCAGTTCCTGGGTGCAAGCATTTGAGTTACGGATCGGATGATTACTGGCGTTGCTTCATCCGCCGGATGACATCACAAAGCTACCATTGTGCCGGCAGCTGCAAGATGGCGCCCTTGTCGGACCCAGAAGGCGTCGTTACGCCGCGGTTACTGTGAGTCGCGGTTACTGTGAGACCGTACAGTAAAAAATATATGAGCGTCTTAACTGACTGTATCTATCTCGAAATACAATGTATCGTAAGAATATAACCGCATCGACGACTGCTCTGAGAACCTCTGCTCCAGAAGAACCAACATGCATTATGATCATACATATCGAATGCAAGAGCGATATTCTAATTATTTTCCACCAATACTCTAATATAACGCTTAACTGTTCACTCGAGTACAATATTGTAGTGTACCACATTCTGTGCGCAGTGTTCGGGGAGTCTCCGGACTACGGGTCATCGACGCGTCCATCATGCCCATCATCACCTCGGGTGAGCCTTCATTCCCTTCACACATATGATTAATAATGCGTCATTTAGCTGAATAGGTACTAAATATGGTTTTAAATTTGACAATTATTGCCTGGTTCAAATTCAATATTTTTTGCATAACGATAGTAAAAAATAATAAATTTACGAGAAATTAAAACCATATCCTTCCTCCGCTTGTTTCTAGAAACATTCGGAGCCGGAAAAAGACATGAAATTAGATTGAATTTTCTTGATGAAGTAAAGTTTTTATTAGCTTCAATCATTATTGAAGTTATGAACTAGCTGGGAGCTCCGGCTAAGAAATGAATTTCACGGACGCACATGTATCTATAGTTCCCTGACCAATGTAGTTTTCTAATTACTATTTCTTTCATTTTAGTTTGATATTTAATTTATTTTAGATTACTATAATAACCTTCAATCAATAAAAATAATCTTCTGTGTGTAGGTAACACGAACGCCCCTTCCATCATGATCGGCGAGAGAGGCGCGGATTTCATCAAGGAAGATCACGGGTTCGCTTAAACCTGGAAATCAGCCCTCAGCAAGAGTTAAGGGCCGATTGTGCCATGAGCATATGCCGTTAATGCTTATGGGCTCACAATTATACCTTTCAATTCATAAATATTCGCTCATTCGTACGTTAATCGCCGAAATACATTGAAAATTATCTATGAAAAATGTGTAAATTTTCTCATGTACGAGTTAAATTATGTTCGTTATCGTCCCGTGCGTTGATGTTAGGCACTTCATAGATAAAATTTGTTGCTGCCGTAGTAAATGCAAAGTATTATTGTAATATTCTTTCTTGAATATCATTGATTCCAGAAATCTGTGGTTAGCAATTTGGGGTTAAAGTTTCGTTGCACGCAAGGAATGCTTTTGAGATGGCATGATAAAATTTCCTGGAAGCTCGTCATTTTTAAGTACAAGTAGACCGATATAAATACTTAACTCAATGGCATAATAGCAATAGTTAAAGCTTGTACGTATGTAAAGGTAATTGGAAATTAACTAAGTTTTCATAAAAAATAATGTTCCGTCAAACTATGATGAAAAACCATCAGGAGGAATAAAATAAGGAAGGCACTTATTAGGGAATTACAGTAAATGCTATTCGACGTCAGGTTGCAATAGGAAATTAAAATATTTGGTTTAAGTACGACTCAGAACGGATTAATTAGATTTAATTATTTATTTATATATAAAAACATACGCTTTTTTAAAATCTATGAAATTTTATATATTGTGCGTGCGAATGAATTCACCAATTATTGCAGTCATCTTAATGAAAAATTATTGACGATGCATCAAGTGTCGATTTTAAAATCCTACTTAGTTTTATTCCTTTACAAAGAAACTGAAGCTCATCCCGCAAATTCTGTCTGCCTCTTCAACAAAAATCGTAGTTGGGGTAGCCTTCGGGATGCCTCTAATAAAGGAAATATGAATAATAGTAGGATCTTTTGTCCAATTATGCAGTGAAAAAGTATAAACCTGCAGATACCTGCTGTCCACTTCTATAGTAAAAAATTATATACCTGCGTACCTTTAGTCCTCTTATGAGGTAAAAGGCGTATAAACCTGCCCCGTTTCTGCCCACTTCTATACTAAAAAATATACCTGCCCACCTTCATTCCATGTTAATGACAATGCGCGCGCATTCAAGCAGAGCTCCCCAACGGCGAGGAAACTCTTCTAAATAGCCTTGGTTGGCGCCTTGAAGTGAAATTACGCAAGTATAGGAACATCGGACTACAGCACTAAAAAAAGAGTGGAGACTAAGTCCAAATAGCGATGCAATATTTGTTCTTGTGCAGGTCATCCTGGCCTAGTTTGGCCTGGTAAATTGGACATGAGACAGTGTATCACTTTTTGGACTATATTACTAACATATTTTCTGAGAGTGAGTTTGGCCGATCCGTGGAATCTCATAAAAACGACGCTTCAGTGTTGCCAGGCAGCGCAGCGCTGCTCACGGTAACGCCGTGATCAACTTGGCTCACCATAACAGACGCTCTTTGCTTCCGGAACACGGAGACAACCATGGACGATCTTCGGGTTCCTTGCTGTCACTGTTTGATGGCGAATTTGCTTGATACGTACATTGATGGTGTAGTTAATGAGTGCTTACTTCCACGCACGCCTGTATAACGCATAAATGAAAATATATTTACAACACGAAACCTCTTTGTACCAGCCAGCCAGAACGAACTCTCAATAACAAGGACGAAAAATATGTTACAACACTGCACGCACGCAAGACTCGGGACCGTAGAGGTGCTATAAGAGGTCCAAGCAACGACCCTTGAGCTGCGCATGCCAGTTAGCCGCTGCGCAGTTGTACTGCCTTATGCACAATAGGTCCTTGATTTTTTATCTAGTTTGCAGAGGCTCTGACGTCGAAAATACCATGAACAAATTACTTTGAAGTCTTAATATGATTATCGCAAGGGTGGGAGGATCGAAGCCAGACTCATCGTGATTGCGGATCATTAGCCCTTTAGCCATTAGCTTAGACCATTAGCCCTTTATCAACGAATTGGCATTGGGAAACAATCAACGTTGAATACAAAAGAACTATATAAGACTTCAAACCATAAAACGTTATTCTGCATGTTGGAAACCCAATTGGACACAACTTAAAATGCATGATGCCACTGAGACACACAATTAACCTATAAAATATTAAACCACTATGTCGGGCAAACAAATTCTAATATTTGATGTTAGTTCGTCGTATAATGTATAATCAAATTATTCACCTAGGATCAAATCAGCGAAATATCTTAATTCACAGGATACCAAATTAACACGCATATAGGTTGTTTATAGCAGGAATGTAATTTCGAATGCTAAACATTTTGTAACCGGACCATTTGCAGGTTAAAATTTGGATTTGATGCCTAATTAAGCTATTCAGGTAATGAATGATTTTCTACAATAAAAGAGTTTTATTTTTCGTTTGCCCAGGAAATGCACCCTGAATAATATTTCTACGAAACTCACAAAAAATTCCTCGAATGAGACAGATTGCGACGAGCGATTCTTTGCATTTTGTCACGCAACTAACGGTAAAAAAGTAAGTACAAAATTACGTTAGGAATGAATAACACTGTAGACGGTTGATATGTCAGTAATTTAAGATTAATTAATAAAATGTAGGACACAATTTGATGCCTGGAACGGAGCCTAGAAATCACTGGTAAAAGAATCTATTATGCTTTATTGACCAATATTTTTTTAACTAAAGAGAAGGTATGTTTGAACACTGCTTCCCCAACCTCTGCGTTCCCAATTTCATTTTATTAAAAAAAATTTAAACACCCGCAATACAATTCGAATCGTATTATACAACTGTATTGTAATTTTTTAAGCCACTATTTCAAAGTCCATGGAAAAACTTCAACAAGTGAACGTTATACCGTAAGTTTGCCTATGGCATCGCTTAATGTTTTCGTCCATCAGAGATGCCGAGCCCACTATGTTAAGTCGTGTACGTACGTGCTGACAAATCTTCAGAGCTCCAATAACTGAGAAGCATTACCTCACAGCCAATAATATTTAAAACACATTCTAACCTGCCATTTGAATATATAATTAGGGACGTCTACCTTCCTCTTCCCTTTTCTGACAGCGATAAACTCAAGGTCATCTTTCCTTCTACAACACACTCGTGCAGTTTCTCTGTTAAACAAGCAACGATAAAAAAAACAACATCACAAATTCCCGCGCTGGGCAGACAAGAATTTTCCTCTAACCCATGGTCGTCGTGCAAAGCAATAGTCCCGGGAACGATGCTGGAAGGTCCCTGAACACCGGACCTTGAGTGAGCTGCTCAGGCGCACCCCTGCGAGCTAACGAAACGCATTAATATTCACGTTATTTATTGAAGCAACAAAAAGTAAATTGACATATAGGCAGAAATGGAGTAAAAAATTAGATTTTATGCAAATCGAACAGCCATTCGATGGAACGTACCCGCATAGAAACGTGTTAATGATTGATATAAATTAATATGCCGAGCTTAGAGTACGAGTTTTTTATTAAATTTTCTACATAAGAGGAAAGAGCTACACTTCAGCATCCGATATCAGCACCTGTAACAGGTTTTCGGTGAATAGTTATTTTTTATCTCTGTATTACCAGTAGGATACATCCGTCGGCCAATCACAATTTTTTCACACTAGTTCTCACCAGAAATCCAGCCCATAAATATTTAATTAATGATGGGATTTCGTTTGAGATTAATTTATGATTATTTATGATTATTTATGATTTATGAGATTTATGTTTAATAAGATTAATTTATGATTTGAGATTAATTCCATCGAAACAGAATAAAAGACTTGATCTCATACCCGATAACACGAATTTCAGCATAAAATTAGAAGACCAAAATTTACGAGACTGTCTGCAATAACAATTTGTTCGATGATTATTGTAGTGAATTTAATGTTGAAGTATGCAAATGTGACTTCCCAGCCACGCCAATTCATATTGCAATATCTCCGGCTAGCGAATGCTTGCAGCCCGCATTCCAAGTCATAGCAGAATAACAAGGAAATTTAAATAGCCTTTATTTGTGAAAAGTAATCGCGTGGTCATTTAAAGAAAAATTTTCCTCAATCAAAAACGGTTAATGTCCTCCAGTGTGCGATAATATAAGTTTTTACTCCATTAGCTCACGGTATCTGTTTTTTAGTTATTCTTCTCGGGCTCAAAGATGAACGACCTTGTTTGTCTGCGTCAGTTGCAGGTCTCCACTCGCATGCTCGCTTACAAGTCCGGATTGCGTCGCTAAGTGAGGTTCTACGCGGTTCGACAGACACTCTGTCCTTATTTTAAGCGTACGACAAACAGGCGGTCCGTATTACAAGCGTCCGACAGACACGCGGTCCGTATTTTGAGCGTCCGACAGACACGCGCGGTCCGTATTCTAAGCGTCCGACAGACACGCGGTCCGTTGTCTAAGCGTCCGACAGACACGCGGTCCGTTGTCTAAGCGTCCGACAAACAGGCGATCCGTATTCTAAGCGTCCGACAAACACGCGGTCCTTATTTTAGGCGTCCGACCATCAGGCGGTCCGTATTCTAAGCGTCCGACAGACACTCGGTCCTTATTTTAAGCCCCTGACAGACACGCGGTCCTTATTTTAAGCGTCCGACAGACACGCGGTCCATATTTTAATTGAGCGTCTACCTTCCGATAAGTTTCCAACCTATCTTAGAGAAAAAAACTATATTCAATGCGTATTTGAATAATTCGCAGGCTGCAATGGTTCACAAATCTATGGCTTGCTTGAGCGATAATTTGTTCATAATACTCGTATGTTTACAATATAATGATTTACAATATAATGATTTACAATATAATGAAACGATTTTAAACAATAAAAATTTGTAACCTTCCGTATATAACATGGAATTTTGACCGTTTTTAAAGCCGTTTTTCGGTATTGGAAAGATTTTCTGTTTAGGGAAAATGAATAGACGAATCCTTGTGATAGAAAATCAAATAAAAAGATCGTTGAGCATGTAAAAGGGATTTGAGAATCAATAGTTATTGTCAAAGTAATAGATTCGTTCAGTGGTCCCTCTGGGCAATTGCGCACTATTTAAAACTTTCACTTACAAATAAATAACATCATTCAACTTTAATCACAAGGAGCTGAAAGGTAAAAGCAGGATGCACAATGTACGGGAACTAAATCGAAAAAATTAAAATCATGATTATCAGGGTTTCTAATTGGTTTGAATTTTAAGCAATGAATAATCAAACCAATTTTATTGTTTTGATTATTTATGTAAGGATTATTCATGATTTATTCATTTATAT
The DNA here is from genome assembly GCF_000764305.2 of Hyalella azteca. NCBI lineage: Eukaryota > Metazoa > Arthropoda > Malacostraca > Amphipoda > Hyalellidae > Hyalella > Hyalella azteca. The sequence continues at coordinate 188,185 of NW_025946489.1, forward strand.
ATATACATTTATTTATATTTATAAACTGATATCATTACTAATTAATTCACTAGAAGATATATTCCCAACAAGTAATTGAACACGCAAACTCACATGTTTCCAGAAAGGCAAAGAAATCATGGCAATGGATTAGGCCTTATCAAACACAAACCGAGTTTTTATTACAGACTTCACCCCTATTCAAAATAATCAGTAGATGTTCGATTGGTAGTCAGTTGATGGACAACTTATGATACATCTAAGGATATAAATTATAATTCTAACGACTCAAGACATGGGTCCAATAGTTCACTTTCTTACAGGAACGAAGACTGAAATAACGTTCAACGAATACAATGTTCAATAGTGTTTAACGAATATTATGTTCAATAATGTTCAACGAATATAATGTTCAATAGTGTTTAACGAATATTATGTTCAATAATGTTCAACGAATACAGGGTTCAATAATGTTCAACGAATATAATGTTCAATAATGTTCAACGAATAAAATGTTCAATAATGTTCAACGAATTTAATGTTCAATAATGTTCAACGAATATAATGTTCAATAATGTTCAACGAATATAATGTTCAATAATGTTCTACGAATATAATGTTCAATAATGTTTCACGAATATAATGTTCAATAATGTTCAACTAATACAATGTTCAATAATGTTTAACGAATATAAAATTCAATAATCTTCAACGAATACAATGTTCAATAATGTTTAACGAATATAAAATTCAATAATCTTCAACGAATATAATGTTCGAAGAAAATCTCAAACTTTGCAGTGCAACTCCCTGACCAAATCTCCAGCGATCCTTATATCTACGGGCCAGAAACGCTATAAGTAAATTGTTTGTGGCATTGGTTCTCACTTAAAATTCAACTCAGTACCACGAGATGAAAACAGTAATTGTCTTTCAGATGGCCCTCTAAGCTACCTATATTGCATCAAGAAAACTGAAGAAAACAAAAAAATATTTAATAATATTGATGAGCGTTTATTAACTCTGAGTTATTCTGTTGAAACAGCAGTCGCTGAGCATCTCGATTGGAATGTAAAGAAACGTAAAGACATGAGATGTGCTCGTATAAGCAAAGAGGTAAGCGAAGTTAAACTCCTGATGCCGAAGAAACATGGTGTTAAAATATGAGTTTAAAAATTACTTTTTAAACACAACACTTATAAAGAGGCCACTATCTCGGATGTCACACATGTACAATGAATTTCTTATTTTATTTTTAAATATTAAAAAAAATTATTTTACAACACTTCTCTTTAACTTCACTTCTTTTTGGTTTGTCTGCTACAAATCTTATAATCGATATTTAACACACTTCTACCAGTCCACAAAACTGAAATTTACACACTTGCGTAAAGTCGGATACAATGCTTGAATCAATTGACAGAATAAATAATTTTAAAAAATTATATTTAAAAAAAATTTTAACATATATTTTTTATATTTAAAAATAAAATAAGAAATTCATTGTACATGTGTAACATCGGAGACACTGGCCTCTTTAGAAGTGTTTTCTTGATATTTTCCAAGTTTTTTTAATATTTAATAAAAAATTAATTGTATAAATTCTTCATTCTGTCAATTGATTCAAGCATTGTCTCCGACTATACGCATGTGTGCAAAATTTCAGATCGATTGGACTGGTATAAATGTGTTAAATATCGATTATAAGATTTGTTGCAGACAAACAAACAAACAAGAAGTGAAGTTAAAGAGAATTGTTGGAACAAAATATGCGCCTAAAAATTACTTTTTGAAGACAACACTTCTAAAGGGGCCGGTGTCTCCGATGTTACACATGTACAATGAATTTCTTATTTTATTAAATATAAAAAATTTATGTTAAAAATTTTTTTAAATATAATTTTTTGAAGGTATTTATTCTGTCAATTGATGCATGCATTGTCTCTGACCTTGCGCAAGTGTGCAAAATTTTTGATCGATTGGACAGGTAGAAGTGTGTTAAATATCAATTATGAGATTTGTAGCTGACAAGCAAACAAACAAGAGGTGAAGTTAAAGAGAAGTGTTGTGAAAACACTTGAAAAATAATAATTCACTTGGTTGGACTGGCTTGCGTAACTAATATATATATATGGCTTAGCATTACATTGGGTAATATATCTTCCCCTACAGCAAGGTCGACAGGCATCTACCTTGTAGTGATCCCTACTTTAGTCCTTGTGATCGCCATGGGCATTTACCTGCGCTACAGGTTTAAAACCTTGCCATCCCTAAGCTACAAGTTTGAACACTTCCCGCCTTATCTTGTAAATATCTGCTAACGTTTGTGTGTGTGTTTGAAGGCAGGCACCACGAATATATCTGGCAAAATATTATTATCATCTCGGGACATCACCAGAAACAAAAATTTCATTCTTAGCAGTAGAATAGGCAAGTTTTGTATGGGAAATTACAATTTGATTTTACAATTGGGAATTATAAATTTAATTTGAAAGCTGAAGAAGACTTTTTTCATGTCTCAAAACATAAGTAAAATAGAGGTCAAATTTGAGCTATTTTATGGAATCTAGGCCAAATGTAGGTGTAAATTAGTTATTATTAGGATTGGCGATTATGAGAATTACAGGATTAGGAAAAACATGATTGCAAAATTGCATAAATAATGAAACACGGGCAACCCGGGCAGACTTGCTAGTTGCTGTAAATTTTTTGGGGAGCAAAGTAATTCTTAAAACTTCTTACAACGAACGTACAATTCCGCCTGCAGGCTCATTTCTTTAACTCAATTGCTACGCCACGTAATATTCGAATGCGCTCAACCGAAGAGGTAACATTTCTTTTCAACTAAACTTCCTAATATCGTAAAACGACATGATCATTACATTCAATTACTGGACCACTTACTTAACTGATATTGAGAACTGGAATTAAATGATAAGGAGGACTGCTCATCTACAACAGACAGAAGAAATTCATTTCCAGGCAACTGGGGTAGAATGTCTAGCACGCTCGTAATATACATCACTCTGAAAGCTTCGTTTACGGTAAATACCTCAATTCATTTTAATTACCGCTTATTGCACAACGCCTAGACATAAAGCTGACGGTCGCCCGCCTAAGATACGCCAAGGCCGATTGCCGACACGTGCAGGCTTATCTACTTACCGTCGTGGAGTTTATCACGTCCACCATATGGACCTTGTGAACACCTCCACCATATGGACCTTGTGAACACCTCCACCATATGGACCTTGTGAACACCTCCACCATATGGACCTTGTGAACACCTCCATCATATGGACCTTGTGAACACCTCCACCATATGGACCTTGTGAACACCATCAGCAAGAGTTCCTTATAAGCAACTTCAACAAGAGTGCCTATAAATACATGTATTATAGAAAAATTTCGCCAGCGCTGAGAAGAAGAAAAGTTATTAAATGGACTGTTGGTTGGAAAAGAGTAGTGCATTCTTGACCGAACAGGGAAATTTCATTACTCAAAGCATTTTTGTTGATTCAAAAATGCTGCTAAAGGTATTGCGTATGATAGTACAGAATATTTCGGAATTATTACCCGTCCTAATTATCCAAGCTTCTGTGGTCATTTGGATCTTCTTTAATCTCAAAGTGTCGCCTAGAAGTGATAAAATAAGAATCTTATATACATTTTTTAACGTTCAGTGTGAATTTTTTACACAGAGTATTTATCAGATTCCTAGAGCGACTATGTATATTACGAACCCTTCATGTATGAGTAATTTGAAATAAATTTAGTTATCTGTCAAGCGAAATCTACATAACTGATTTTAGTCATTGTTGAATCACGTAAAATATTTTATTTTAATTTAGGGTTAAACCACGAGGTTCAGGAATGGGACAGGCGGCAATTAATGCTGCTATGGCAGCCCTAGTTGGGTTCACAGCGAAATTACTGATCGGGCAAGCGAATTTCCCCACGGACATCGTAGAGGATGACGTCTCTGTGGACTTCATTATCGGTGAGCGGGAAAACATTTGTTGGCAACAATGTTATGATGAACATTTGTTGGCATGGTCAAGTCCCAAATAAAGCGAATAAAATTAAAATTATATAATTCATATCCTCTATAATTTGCTAAATATTTTACACGCGATAATCATTAAAATTTTGATACTCTGGCAACCGCAATTGACTGTGGGGTCTGGATTATAAATACTAATCCCATCATATTTGTAATACCTTTAAAATTATTAAAACTTCGATGAAAATTTACAGTGGGCTCGGGATCTGCGGGCAGTCCGGTGGCGGCTCGGCTGTCGGAGAACCCGGCGTGGGAGGTGCTGGTTCTGGAGGCAGGAGGTGCCCCGCCGGCCGAGAGTAGAGTGCCTGGTATGATGCTCTATTCCATGCCCGACTACGGCCGCTACGGCTACAACTACCGCACCACACCACAAAAATACTCTCAGTTCAATTACGTTAATAATGTGAGTTGGTACATACATATGAGTGATGATTAAACTTAAAAAACTTTTTTACCGCATTTTCTCATTTATGGAAAAAGGCGCTATTGTGCTCGTCATGTCCGTCCGTCTGTCCGTCTGTCTTTCCGTGACTTCACGTTTTCGTCGACGAGAAAATGCGCTCTCTGTCACTCACTATAGTGAGTACGGGGTTATATTTTTAGAAGATAAGGTGATCTGTATTATATTGAAACAAATTTTCAAACGTCGTTGTCAATTGGAGCTGTGAATTTCGACGCTCGACAACAGGCAAACTTGTTCCCTCGCGGAAAATTAATCGGGGGCTCAAGTGCCGTGAATTTCATGATGTACAATCGAGGCAACCGCTACGACTACGACCGGTGGGCCGCTCTGGGCAACAATGGCTGGGACTACAAAACGGTGTTGAAGTATTTCAAAAAATCTGAGAACTACAGAGGACGAATCACACCAGAAAACAGTGAGCGCTACTCATATATCTGGGTTGTGTCGATAATTACCCACTATTTTGATTTTGTTTGCATTCCTACAGATAAGATCCTGTAGTGCATTGGATTTTTCAATATTTTTTACCGGACTAAGTAGACTGGAGCCAGAACCAGTTTTACTTGTACTCTATTGCATAACTCCGTTAAACTCATTGTAAGAAGGGATTTATCCGCCGTTGTGCATAGATAGGTTTGCTTATGTGAATAATAAAAAAATTGAAATATTGCGTTCTATAATGAACCAATGTTTGACTCCCTGCACTATACCCCGCAGCGGCGTACCACGGCGTAGGAGGACCGATGACGGTGGAGAGCAAGCGCTACGGCACGCCGCTGGCGAAGGCTTACCTGGACGCAGGCAGAGAGTTGGGGTACCCCAGCCTAGACACCAACGCCGCGTCGCAGATGGGTGCGGGATGAGGGCTTAATGACAGTTTACGTTATGGTTTACCATCATAAGTGGGTGCGGGATGAGGGCCTGACAAATTGTTTTGCTATGTTTTACGGCTGGATGAAGTTGAATAATGACGGTTTACGTTATGATTTATCATCATAAGTGGGTGCGGGATCAGGGCTCGACAAATTGTTTTGCTGTATTTTTACGGCTGGACGAAATTGAATTATGACAGTTTACGTTATGATTTATCATCATAAGTGGGTGCGGGATAAGGTCTTAACATATCGTTTTGCTGTATTTTTACGGTTAGAGGAAGTTGTGTTGTGACAGTTTGCGTTATGATATACCGTAGAAAAAAAAAGAGTTTTAAGGACTTTAAATATAAGCTTGCAAATGTGGGGTGTAAAAGATACGCACGAGTATTATGGCGCATATGAAAAATTTTATGACGGTTAGCAGATTACATATCAATGCCAGAAAATGTAAACTTAATTTTTTGCAATAATTAATTTTTTGCTGATTTCTAACGAGTCAATTAGGACATTTTACGGTAATACAAGCGTACAAGCGGGGTAGGAATACAAAATATTCATGAAAGGTTGCAATGAATTGCAGTCAATGGCTAATCAAAATATGTGTGTGTAGAATTCTCACGTTCCTGTAGTTTATTGAACTCTTTTGCTAAAAAAAGTTTGCCAAGATATGTTCTTGTACTACCTGACGGATTCATACAGATTATACGCCTTAATTATTGAAGAGAAAGTTAACATTAAGAATAAATATCATCATTAAGGAAGGTTACTAATAAGCATTCCGTATTACGAGAAAAGTTTTGTTCAGGTTTCAACACACCCGACGTGACCGTGAAGGACGGACTGCGACAGTCGGCCGCGGAGTCTTTCATTAAACCAAATCTGCACAGACGCAACCTCAGAATACAGTCGGACTCACAAGTTACGAAGGCAAGAATATTCTTTCTTAGTAAATTTATTTAGAGCAACTGAAGGCAACACTAACATTTTGATATTAATTTCTGATCCGGTAAACTTAATGGAGTATGAACAATTTTAAAAAATTTAGAACACTATGTTTCAAATTTACTGAATAAGTGAGTAAAACAACGCCATGCCTAATAGGACAGGGAATGCCAAATCTAAGCCGGCAGTTAAAACAAACATTAGTTTAACTGTCACGTTCTAAAAAACGAGCTCCAACTTTGATAAGTATTAATTTCTGGCAGATAATACATTTCTTCTGGAATGTACAGCCATTTTTAGCGCATTTTCTGATTTATGGAAAAAATGCACTATTGGGCTCGCCATGTCCGTCTGTCTGTCTGTCTGTCCGTCCGTCTGTCCGTCCGTCCGTGACCTCAAGTTTTCGTCGACGAGAAAATGCGCTCTCTGTCACTCACTGCAGTGAGTACTGAGTTACATATTTTATTTATTCTTTGCAGGTTTTGTTCGATCGAAACCTTCGAGCCATCGGCGTCGAGTACAAACATCGCAATCGAGTGCGGCGAGACATTACTTATTTAAGCCTGAAACTTTTTATTCATCGAATTGAATAGGAATTAGGGCTCCAATGCTATATCATTGTTGATATATTCATGTAGTAGCCATATTTTCATGAGAGAAGATATCCTCGGAGATGTACGAGTAATGACGTTTAATTAAAAGACCTGATGCAACTTGATGAGCTTGTGTAATCTCATTATGAACGTCCGTATAGTTAGTTTAATTCACTCGTCAGGTTCCAATTATTTCTCCATTAAAAGCTAATGGTTCCCATAACATTTCCTAGCGCTCTAGGTGCGAGGAATAAAAACTAATTCTAATAAACTTGCCTTAGGCAACATTGATTTTTATTTCTCTTAGTTATAGTACATTTTGATAATTCTTATTATATACCATGTTTGGAGGACGTTTCAATAATATTTATTATTTCTCATCTATTTAATTCATGTTTTTGCACTGGAGGTGCGTCGCGCGTACGCCCGCAAGGAGGTCGTGCTGAGCGCTGGCGCTGTGGACTCGCCGAAGCTCTTGCTGCTCTCGGGCGTGGGGCCGCGACAGCACCTCGAGGCCCTGGGGGTGAGACATACGCTAAACTCTTGCGTCCCGAGGGCACGTTTATGCGCCTCCAGACTTTGTACCTAAACCTGACGGCAGGGATTCGTTGTTGCACTTAATTTGGATTTCTTAAGCATATATCTTTAATAATTTGTTCACACTATAACACAATGATTTGTTATATGAATCTCCTAAAGATTTGCTTATTTATGGCATTGTTTTTCAGATTTGCGATAAATCTTATGAACTATAACTTCAACACATCATTTCATTTTTTCTGCTTATCTTAGGAATGAATCTTGAATAGTTGTTCTTTTTATGCCTTGATCATTTGTGATATAAATCCCCAAAAATCAGTGTTTATAGTATTATTTTTTTTATTTATACAGGAGCTTTTGAAACGTAAACGAAATTATACTCAAGTTGCATCATTTTGTAGCTTCTGAAAAGGCGCGTCTAACGCAGAAAACCGCATCTCGGTGCGTGCTCTAGTTTTTGCGTTAAGCAATTTTAAAAATATATAAAATGAACATTTGTTAATAACAAATTGTAGTTCTTTCCGGTAAACCTTAAAAATCATTCTCACTGTCTGTACGAATTACTTTTGATAAAGTTCATTCCTTTATTAACTTCAATCTCCCATAGATCAATTAATTTTCAGCATTGCATTTTTCTTCGATTTCCTTTCAACACAAGTTTGAAAATTTTTCAAAGATTCGAACTCTGGTCGACCTACCCGGAGTCGGGCAAAATTTCCAAGACCATCCATCCATTTTTGGAATTTGTTGGAATGTTCCTAAGGGAATGGCCACCTCCTTCCAGCGCCTCCTCGGCCCAGCGTCAAAAATTGAGTACATCACCAAACGATCAGGTGCGGAAAGTAACTTTTATTTGTTCGAGTCTTGCGTTCTCTTCGAGTTTGTCCAAAATATTCTATTAATATTATAGAGACTATTGTTAGCTGCAACCATTCATATATTCTGGTATAATCTTCACTTGTTTAAACTTAGATATTGACATCATATTGTGTTGAAAGAATATAATGATCAACGAAACGCATGTTGCACTTCACCGATACCTGATCAATTACTTTGTGCATTCGATTTGCCTGCCAATAATTAGAGTAGCTTGCCACCGCGCGAAATACGCCGTTCTTGCAGCATAAATACCGGTTGGCATAGACACGTTCGCCAGGAATCAGACACTTAACAACCTCAAGTCTTAGTTTGCACCTACCTGAAAATCCATGACTTTTCTGTTAACAGTTTGATAATCGTATCAATTTTCTAGCGCGCCACGTGCCTTGCATTACTTCGTCTTGTCTCGCAGAAATTCAAGTATTTTGCTATCGTATTGTTAAAATTTATCGTACTAAAAAAGGTCCTTTGAGTGCACCTTTTGGGATGGAAGGCAACGCTTGGGTGCGCCTGCGGGAGGGCGACCCGACCTTCCCGGACATGCAATTCCTCATTGCCTCGCTCTCTATCGGAGTTGACTTCGGTCTGCTCATCTCGCCCACTGTCGGCTTCAAGAGAGAGGTTAAAGCAACTCATTTTAATACAACACATTATGAATTAGTTAATAATGTGTTAGAACAGCTTTAAATTAGACATTTGTATGACTATACTTGCTGGCTGCGTAGACTGAAAGTAAAATATTATTTACACATGAACATCGAACAATGAACATCTAACAGAAGTTTAAACTTCTATTCCAATTGCATTGTATTCGGCGTTGAAACAAATGTTTAAAAATTGTTGCAGAAGCCAAATATGGCATATAAATGTTGCATATAACAGAAAATTTGATTAAAATGCTACTATACACAACACTAGCCGGGTGCGTCTCTTGGAGCAGAGTGTTCACAATAGAATTTTTGAACGATTTCAAGGTATAACATATAAAAATAAATATGAGATATTGGCGGCCAAAAATATTACAGATGAGCCATATGTTTTCGACCATATACAGGGTGCGGCGCGGGAACTTACTTATTTGAATTGCGCGCCACGTGGCGGCCATTAGTCCTAGGAAGGTGGCGCCATGCGCAATATGGTGCGCGGGCTATGAAGTTTTTCGTCCACTCAGTTCAGTTGCGACCATGCAGTGGTCGAGAGAGGAGCGCGCGTTCGCAGTCTCTGTGTACTTTTCTAATGGCCGGTCTATCGTTGCAACCCAGCGTGCGTTTAGGAGGCAGTGTAATGTCGCGCCCACTGGTCGTGTTCCTGGTCGTACATCAATCGTTCAGTGGGTGAATACTTTTATGAATACAGGCAGTGTGTGGAAACAAAAACCAGGTCCTTCCAAAACCACTAGGACGCCAAAAAATGTCGAGAGAGTAAGGCAGGCGGTTTTGCAATCACCTAAGCGATCCGCACGAAAACATGCATCTGCGCTTAGAATTTCCGATCGCACAGTTAGGCGAAACCCGACGTGACCGTGAAGGACGGACTGCGGCAGTCGGCCGCCGAGTCTTTCATTAAACCAAATCTGCACAGACGCAACCTCAGAATACAGTCGGACTCACAAGTTACGAAGGCAAGAATATTCTTTCTTAGTAAATTTATTTAGAGCAACTGAAGGTAACACTAACATTTCAACATTAATTTCTGATCCGGTAAACTTAATGGAGGATGAACGAGTTTAGAAAATTTCAAACACTATGTTTAAAATTTACTGAATAAGTGAGTAAAGCAACGCTCTACGTTATCAGACTGAAATGCCAAAACACAGCCAGCCGTTAAAACAAACATCAATTCAACTGTCACGTTCAAAAACATCGAGCTCTCATTTAATAAGTAATAATTTGTAACAGATAATACATTTTTTTCTGGAAAGTACAGCCAATGTTGTGAATTTTTAATTTTTGAATTTCATCGTTGCAGGTTTTGTTCGATCGAACCCTTCGCGCCATCGGCGTCGAGTACAAACATCGCAATCGAGTGCGGCGAGACATTACTTATTTAAGCCTGAAACTTTTTATTCATCGAATTGAATAGGAATTAGGGCTCCAATGCTATATCATTGTTGATATATTCATGTAGTAGCCATATTTTCATGAGAGAAGATATCCTCGGAGATGTACGAGTAATGACGTGTAATTATAAGACATGGTGCGAACTTGATGAACAAGTGAACGTCTGTTATGAACGTCTGTATTGTTAGTATAATTAACTCGTTAGCTGTCAATTATTCCTCCATTTAATAGCTAAGGGCTCCCATAACATTTCCTAGCGCTGTAGATCCGAGGAATTTTAGTTAATTGTAACAAACTTGCAGTTGACATTGATTATTATTTCCCTCGTTTAATTACATTTAGATAATTATTATTATATACCATGTTTAGAGGACGTTTCAATAATTTTTATTATTACTTCTCCATTTAATTGTTGATTTGCACTGGAGGTGCGTCGCGCGTATGCCCGCAAGGAGGTCGTGCTGAGCGCTGGCGCTGTGGACACTGGACTCGCCGAAGCTCTTGCTGCTCTCGGGCGTGGGGCCGCGACAGCACCTCGAGGCCCTGGGGGTGAGACGCGCTAAACTCTTGTATTTTTTACGTCATTACACTTGATTTGGATGTCTTGGGTATAAATCATTATAATTTGTTTACATTATGTCATGATAATTTGATTAATGAATCTCCCAAAGATTGCTTAAGGCATTGTTTTTTAAATATACAATAGACGTCATAAACTATAGCTCCTACACGTCATTTCATCGTATTTGCTTATCATAGTCATGAATTTTTAAATAGTTTGTTCCCATTATGCCTTGATTATTTGTGATATAGATCCCCTAAAGATCAATGATTTCGGTATTTTTTTAATAGAATTTATACAGAAGCTTTTGAATCATGAACAAATCGATACACCACTCAGGTTGTAGCTCTTTCTGGTTAAATCATCTTTGCTATCTGTGCAAATTATTTTTGATAAAGTTCATTCCTTTATTAACTTCAATCTCCCATAGATCAATTAATTTTCAGCATTGCATTTTTCTTCGATTTCCTTTCAACACAAGTTTGAAAATTTTTCAAAGATTCGAACTCTGGTCGACCTACCCGGAGTCGGGCAAAATTTTCAGGACCATCCCACCATTTTTGGAATTTCTTGGTATGTTCCTAAGGGCATGGCCACCTCCTTGCAGCGCCTGCTCAGCCCAGCGTCAAAAATTGAGTACATCACCAAAAGATCAGGTGCTGAAAGTATACTTCTATTTGTTCGAGTCTTGCACTCTTCACTTGATTAAACCTAAAAGTTATTGTGTTGAAATATTATAATGATCAACGAAACGCATATTGCACATCACCGATACGATCTGATCAATTACTTTGTGCATTCGCTTTGCCCGTCAATAATTGGAGTAGTTTGCTACCGTGCTAAATTTGCCATTCATGCAGAGAGTTGGCATAGACGGGTTGACATAGACGGATTAGACGCGTTTGCCAGGGAACACACTTAACAAGCCTAAAGTCTCAGTTTGCACACACCTGAAAATCCATGACTTTTCTGTTAACATTTTGATAATCGTATCATTTTTCTAGCGCGCCACGTGCCTTGCATTACTTCGTCTTGTCTCGCAGAAATTCAAGTATTTTGCTATCGTATTGTTAAAATTTATCGTACTAAAAAAGGTCCTTTGAGTGCACCTTTTGGGATGGAAGGCAACGCTTGGGTGCGCCTGCGGGAGGGCGACCCGACCTTCCCGGACATGCAATTCCTCATTGCCTCGCTCTCTATCGGAGTTGACTTCGGTCTGCTCATCTCGCCCACTGTCGGCTTCAAGAGAGAGGTTAAAGCAACTCATTTTAATACAACAATTCATAATTTCGTTGATAATGTGTTAGTACATCTTTAAATTATACATTTTATGACTTTACTTTCTGATGGCGTAGATTTTAAGGGGGGCGTCTACCCTAAAGTTTTCGGATTTGGCTTTCTGGTTTTTAGTCTCATCAGCTGACTTTCTGCCCTATCCAACGGTACCATTGCAATCTCTGTACGTTGATTTATGCGTTCACGACAGATCATGAAAGGGAGTGGGGTGGGGGAGTTCTTTAACAAATAGAATAGGAGGAAATTCGCTGCGAGCACTTTAAATAGAGTGTCTGCTTGAGGTGCACCTAAGTTACCCGCCTGGCGTCATATTAGGAGGTGCACATGCAGCCGCTCCCACCATCCTTGACTGGAATCAAGCTCCAGTAGCATTGAGCTCCTTGCTACATTGAGTGTCTAATGCGATGCGTGCGGGACTTTGTCGCGCTCTCCTGAATATTCACACTTGTTGTCGCGGCAAACCTATCTCCTCCTAGAGTTTTGAAGCTACAGCGATTAGACATATACCATTCGATTCGTAAAGACCATACCTATCGAGTAACAAAGCTCTTTTTTAGATTTGTGCATATTTTGGAGTCAAAATCGGGGGGAGGGAGGAAAATCTGAAGAAAATGAGAAGAAAACGGGAAAATGCGTGCAAAAAAACTAAGGCAAAAATAAAAAAATCGGGCTTCGTTACTCGATTGGTATGGTCTTTACGAATCGAATGGTTTATCTTTCATGGCTGTAGCTTGAAAACTGTAGGAGGAGATAGATTTTTGAAGTGCCCTTTTTTTGTTCGTTCTCTATGAATTTCACGTTTTCTATTAGTTTTTCCGAAAAAGTCACACGAACAAAATCTGCTTGTATTTCGGTTTTACATATATGTGTGAAGTTTCAGAAAGATCCGTTAGTAAATGTGGAAGTTTTTCTGGTGGGTCCTTTGCTTAAGTAGAATACTATTTTCACCTGAACAATGAACAATGAACATCTCACTGAAGCTTTGAAACTCTACACCCATTGTACCGTAATCGGCGATGACGGATGTTTAACAATTACAGAAGCTAAATATGGCAAATAAGTTTTTCCTAAAAAGGAAAGTTTGAAGAAAATTCTACTACAAAACTCTAGCCGGATTCGTCTTTTGAAGCAGAGAGTTCACATTAGAAATTCTGAACAATTTCAACGTATAACATTTGAATAACATGGAAATAAATCAAAGATATTGGCGGCCAAAAATATTACAAATGTTCTAAATATTTTTGACCAAATATTTCGTCCGCGGTTCGTTCGATCGTTCTTACAATGGACGACAATCTTCATTCAAATAGGAACATTTGAAGAAAAAATATTATTATTGCAGGTGTACAACGACTATTTCAAGCCGTACCAGGGCCAGGAAGGCTTCAACATTGGCCCGATGTTGACTGTACCCAAAAGCCGCGGATCGATCACGCTACGGTCAAATGATCCTGCAGATCCTCCGCTGATCGATCCCAACTTCCTCAGCCACCCGGACGATGTTGAACTATTTTTGGAGGGTTAGTCCAACTGATTAGTCCAAACTGTTATAGCTATGCACATAGTTGTCTCACAATTGAAATTTTATGTATTTTGTATGACGTCAATGGATTTATTGGTTATATATAATGGCATTAATGAATGTATCAGGAATAATAATGGTTAGTCTTAAATTTATGCAATATTTTGTTTGGAAGTAGAGACAACTATCGAAGAAACGATAGTTCCGTAAAGCAAAACCCGCCTCTCTAGCAAATTCAGGATTCTCTTTTGAATTTCATGTTTATTTAACTACTATTTTCTAGTCTTATAACTTCAATTTTCTGAACATGTCATTTGATAAATGGAGGCGGCTTTAAAATTTTATTCGTTAATTTATTTATAAATTTAACGTATGTTGCGCTTGCGTATGTTCCAGGTGTCAAATTCGCGCTCGCCATAGGAAATACTACCGTCATGCGGGAGAGGATCGGTGCCAGGTTTAACGATCGCGTAAGAAGAGAGGAAAAGAGAGGAAGATATTGAATGTATTTATTTGTTCTGTCTTTTATTCCAATAATAAAAGTTCTAGTCCTCGATAAAGATTCATAGAAGTAAATGCACGATACAACACTAAAGTCGTAAATGCATATTGATTAAAATAGGGATGGTAGTTAATTTGATGACTGAATTTTCAGCCAGTTACTGGGTGCAAGCATTTGAGTTACGGATCGGATGATTACTGGCGTTGCTTCATCCGCCGGATGGCGTCAACCACCTACCATCCAGCCGGCACTTGCAAGATGGCGCCCGAGTCAGACCCAGGGAGTGTTGTGTCCTCACGATTACTGTGAGTATCCCAGACGCTGGTCGGTATCTAATCCTCCGCATAAATTAAGTTCAAATTACGAGGTATTCTCATAGAAAGTATTTCTATACTGCAAAAAGTCCATACTATACTTGTAAAAAATTTAAAATTATATACTCTAAAGTTACTTTTTGCGCAGCATTCCTGCGTCTTGAAATTTATTCTTACAAATGTTTTGTGTGCAGCGTGCGGGGAGTCTCCGGGCTTCGGGTCATCGACGCATCCATCATGCCCTTTATCACCTCGGGTGAGTGCGATTTACCCACTTTCAATTAGCATTTGTAATAATAGTTGTGTCAGCATTCATTACTATAAATCATTAGGCCAAATATGACCTGGCCGCTCCTGGCGGCTGGCGCCGATTCTTGAAACCGTAGAATTCCAGCAGCTTGCTGGGCTTTAAATATTTTCTAACACCCTCGGGCCACCTCGCTGATTTTGACCAAAAATGTAAAGGATGCTGGGGCTGAACCCATAACTCAATGCTCCAATTCTGGTACTCTGAACTGTGACCACTCGACCACCCTGCCTATGACTAGAGAAACATTTTGTGTATGGGTGTCTGGTATGATGGTATCGTAGATAAACATACGATGTAGCTACTCATTTATGACGCAAAACTTTTCGACTTTCGTTCCGAAAGCGTTCATAAAATTGTTGTCCAGGTGCTATATGGGATCGTTGGTCGGTTGGTCCTAAAACCTGCCGTGCCGAACACCGATTCGAAACTTTAATTTATGACTGGGCGAGCAGCCCCAATAATTCCATAATTCCTATCACAGCGCATTGGTAGTACCTACTTATATTTCGAATTTGAATGAAATCCGTTCAGTATTGAAGGAGTTATGACTGGGCGAGCTGAGCGTTAAGTTAGGTTTTGCGTTCGAGTGCGCAGGCGAGTTCGTGTAAGTGTCGAAGCGGTTTGCCGAACTAACCTGCTGAATGAACTTTTTACTCGGGTTCACCTGTGAGGATATGATTTCATCCTCTAAAAGGAATCAACTCGTTGAAAATTTCCAAGTGAAGTAGGAAGATTCCAGAAGTACTATTAGAATATTAAACAATGATAAATACTTGTTAACTAAAACCAGTGGTCCACTGGTCCAGTTGGTTCTGTTCCGAGAAGCCAAAGTTAACGGAACGGTTCTGTGATCAGTAAACCTCTGAATCTGTAATTTCACCGCACTAAACGGATTCATTCACTAATTCATTTAAACCTCAAGTCAAGGTAGAGAGTCTTGTATTATATATTTTACATAAGAATGAACAGTCATGATATCACCATCATCATTATTTCCTTGATCACACATCACTTTGACGGTAAGAAATTCATCCTCAATAAGAAAAGTACGTAACAGCCTTTACTCAAATTTACCTAGGTTTCGATATTTTTCGTCCGCTCGTCAGTTTTCGTTGTGGTACTTGGTATCGAAAATATTCATGTGCAAATTTTTGCTAAAAACTTCAATTTACAATCTTTATTTATTTTCAGGTAACACGAATGCCCCGAGCATCATGATCGGCGAGAGAGGTGCGGATTTCATCAAGGAAGATCACGGATTTATTTAAATCAAAAGTCGATAATCGAGAAAAGTAATTTTGCGTCATCTTTAGGTGCCATTTTTGTGTGCCACTTAGGTGCATAAGCTTACAATTGTTATAATAATCTCTGGACATAGGCTCATCCGTAACATGAACAGCAAAACTTAACACGAAAATTCACTGATAAAAAAGGTGGCCATGATGATATCAAGTCTCATATCATAATCAGATAAGTAATTATTAAATCACCATTAATGAATCACGACAAATTGTTAAATAATCATTAATGCCTTGATGGATCAGTGAACACAGCATAAAGTGTAACGATAGATTTCATCTGATTCTCTGTAAGTATTCCGAGTAGTGCAGTAGTTTACTTCAGTGCTCCCGGTGACGACGTAAAGAATATCACGTCACCCTATGCTTAACCTGCACCAACTTTCTTTACCACCACGCTCCCATGACTTTCTAGTTCGCTTGTGCGACAATTATTTGACTTGTTTTCATCCTCAATAACTTTGTTTCATCATAGAGTGAGCGAAATGAAAATAATTGTATTCATTGTATTGTAATGACATTTTCGTCGGCCCCGTTACCTAAGTCGCTGGCCATCAATAATAAGAGTATGTCTTAATAGCAGAATTGAAACAAAAAAATGTCTTGTGAAATCGAGATTTATAATTTCTAGTATCGCGCAATCAAAACAAAATGCATTCTTTGATGCTTTTTCCATTATTTTTTCAATATTGATGTGTGCAGCAGCAAGAATGGCGACTATTGCGCGTGGACTTAGATGGATTACAGCCTGAATTTTTGACCTTTATTAAAATAAATCTTTTCCCGAACATTGTTCTCAAACAGAATCAATTGTGATGATCTGTTCGAATTAAGTTCTTGTGGTCACATGGACAACAGGATAACTTCGACCTAGAAACAGTGTAAAAATAATGCCACTGAAGGAGCCCGCCGCAGATGTGTCTTGCAGACCAAGTTGATAAAGTTAAAGTTATCGACATTGAATACCATGAGCTACAATAAAATATCAGGGAAAAGAAAGCTGCGACAATATTCAATTAGTTTATTAGGGTAAAGAATTGAAGAGTTAGTCTAACGAGACTAGAACTAATTTAAATCTAAGGATAAACATACTGGCCTAAACTTGGGCTCCTGGCAGCTTGACATCATTCCTTGTCAATGAGGTTACTTGGCATTGAAAGATATTTGGCACGGCCGAAAAAAGCTAACGGGTTATATTAATTTATTCGGAGGCATCACTTCATTGGGAAGGTCAATAGGTAACGCACGCACACAAAAAATTGAACCTGAAATGATCCTGGGAAGGAATTACGACCTCTTAAAGCTGAAAAGATTCTCCAGATGTTTACAACGACAAAGAAAAAAAAATTGCGTACATTTTTTGAGAGCAGATTGCACAGAAAGGCGACCGGACAGTTCATCGTTGATGGGTAATTGTTAAAGAGAAGAATGCAGGAAGTAACAATTTATCATCGCCCATTACAGATTTCAAAGACGTAATTGCTTGTGAAATTAGAGACGAAAAGGGATTGCACTTAGAAAAAAAACTTCTACCAAAACGGGATTGCCTTTTTTAAAAGTTATATATACCATGAGCAATCGCGAAGATCTGGCAAGTCGAGTTGTTCTTCATGAACATCATCATGAAGAACAAATATGCGAGTTATAATTAAGTAAAAACTACGGTAGCATTAAATGCTCTATCTTAAGAAATATCGTAAATATTGCCGTTCACGATGACTAGTTTGCTTAATAACTACAAATATTACGCATTACACCAAATCTCCCATTATTATTAACCGTACTGCAAAAAAAAAGACCATGAGAAATTCCTGTTGGTAATTGGGTAAAAATTTGATGTAAATGGGATTTAAAAGCTGCCATTAGTTCCTATGTCAGTGCTGACTGGCATCTTAGTCAGTTTTGTGCTTTATTATTGGAGGAAGAAATCGCACGTGCGATAATGGCCATCTAATTCTTTCCATTGAACAACATGCCGTTTTTAGATATTTTTTCGACGGTTTCAATTTCTTAGAAAAAGAAACAAAACTATTGTCTTAATGTCACAACAAAATTCAATTAGTTCAGTTACAGAGACAACCGAAATAAATTTAAAATATTGTTTGGCATTCATACCTTTACTCTAGTAGAAGCGCAAGGCAGGACTCCTAACGCGATATTAATGGGCATTTCTATACCGGTTCATGCAATCAATAGCAATGCGGTCAAGAACACAATAGTGCTTGAAACAGCCAACGACAATTGACATACCTCAGCAGACAAAGTTGTTCACCACAGTTAATCAGAAGAGGAGAAATGCGTCCACCAAAGAAAGGTCGATGAGAAAGATAATACGTTATTATAAGTAAATACGAGAGAATAATTCATCGTTCATCAGCTATGTTGGTGACGTCATGACAGATTGCGAAGACACTGATTTGCGTTCTCTAGGATATTGCAATAGGCCTTCAATATTAAATCCCTTCATTACTAGACGCCTGAAATGCAAGATGCTTTCATTAATAGATACCTTCAATATAATTCTAATAATTTCATCTACGATGCCAACGCATTGCACTGTTAAAAGATACCTCAGCAAACTTTTTGTAGCAATGCTACAGAATAAAAGAAACCAAACTGTTGAGTAATAGAGTCATGAATATGATTTTTGATGCTACCTAGTAACGATGAACGTTAGTTTTTAACGAGTTCCATCAATAAAAGATACGCCACAAATGTTGGTCTAAATAATACAATAACGCAATTTTGTTACATGCACAACTTTGTTAACTAGGCAACAAGTTTTTATCAATAACATAACACAACATAGTGATGGCGCTGAAGCGTAGGCCTGATGTGGCCTGTCGCCGACTCTTGAACTTTTCGTGACTTGTTCATAGATCTAAAATCGTGTCATTTGACCGGATCTTTTCATGACTGGCGATAGTTTGAAGAAGCTACTAGACTTCCACCGGGTTCGATATGGTGCTAGGCATTTCAATTCTGAACATATATTTTTCCATAGCTTTATCTAGTCTGTTCTTGAACGCGTTCATACTTGGAGCGCCAACGATGTCATCGGGGAGGCTGTTCCACATGTCGGTGATTCGAAGCGAGAAGAAATTTTGTCGCGTGGAGATAATAGATTATCTTTAGTTCCGCGTTCCGGAACAGAAATAATTTGAGGCTACGTGTGTTAAGTAAGGAAACACACGTACAAATTGGCTACATATAACCAATAGAATATTTAGTTACATTACTTAAGACAGCAATAATTTTAGTCAACAATAATGATGCAACAAGAGGTTAGTGAAGGCATCAAGGGAGGCACTTGGATTCATGAGCTAACTTCAGAGCAACCAATAAATCAATTCCAAAGCGAACGTCAAACAACGTAAATGTCTAAGAACGAATCAAGTCTTCAAAAGCTTGCTAATACGAGTAATTCTAAAGTAATTCTATGATTATTTATATATGGTCTAACATCCCTTCTTTCATGAGCTCATAAAAAGAATTATTTCATGGCAATTCTATAATAAATATGATAACGAGTTTCCCGTTTATTATTACCTTCGTGAGCTCAGTAACAGAAGTAATTCCATAGCAATTCTATAATTATTTCATTATAAACTAGTTTGCCGTTTGGTATCAATATTGCAGAATAGAAATATTCTTATATCTTGAGTCTCTCTGGGCAACGAATGAGTGGCGTATAAACCAGAACTACATCCTTATTCCTGAGCTATTACATATAAAACAAAACTTATACTTCTAATTACCCCAAGTAAACTAATAACTAAAATTGTTGCATCCATAAAAACTTCCCATAAATGAACGAAAACATTGAACGAAATCAACACCAAAACATGCGACCGTAAATATACGACTAACGATAACTACGAACGGAACGAGAAGCACAATATAGAAGAAAGCGACACATGAGTAAACGACAATCGTGGAACATCGAAAATTCAATTATCAATATTGAGAAGTTTTTAAACGGCCAGATGAGGTTGAAACATCAATTCAATCAGATTAGGTATCTATTAGGATTTTCATAAGAAAAAAAAATAATTAAATATACGTTTATCCGTCAATAGTACTTGGTGGAACCAAGCAGTTTATTTAAAGAAAAAAATAATGAGTAACTAGAACTCTTGTGATGAAGAACAGCGATTATTACCCTCAATTTCGGTAAGTTTATGCACACAGAGGAATGAGGGAGACTTTGTCCAAATAGCGATGCACTAATTGCACTAGTAAGGGTGGTCCGCCGTTTTGCCCGATACAAAGGCGTATTAGTACTACCAAGTAGAGGTACTTGTAGTACTAATGTAATAGAGGTACTTGTAGAAGTGTGTCGTTATTTGAACAATATGACACCTTAATTTGTCTGAGTGTATGTTGCTATTATTCAGACCAAGCAGGTAACGGCATTTGTAACGGAATATCAACTTGTTAAACTAACACTAAACTTTCCATCAGATCAATAAGCGAGCTCATCGCTCTATTGTTGCCAGGAGTCTTTTTTTGTATCCCACCATTTGACACGAGATAATTAACACAAGCGTAAACACTATCAAAACAAAAACGAATTCACTCAATTCTCCAATTGCCTATTTGTCACTACAAATCTTCCAAGCTTCCATTTCAATGATAAGTTTTAGTCGTCAAATCAACTACATATCATAACGCATTAACTGGAGACTCTTTACAAAGAAGTTAGAATATATTGATCATATCTCAAAATTACTCGAACTATAGAACGCGCATTAACCCTGACCTGCAGCGTATGCCTCTACTAATTACTCACAATTATTGGCGAGCGCTAACGTGAAATTAAAAAGTACAATAAAATTACGTCGCATATAAATGGGAAAGCTGCAGAAAAAATCACAACCACAACAGCACATAGGTTACTGAATTATACCTCAATGATATAAAGCTGAGATTCTTACTCTGAGAAAAGCAATGACTAAAGTAAGCTGCGTTGTACGTTCGTATATTTGGTGAGACAAAGCATGCTAGACACGTAAGCCAGAATACCCTAAATCATTACTGATGTAAGTCAAAATACCCTAAATCAGCCGTGACATATCACTGAAAGTGCCCTAAATCAGCCCTGACATGTCAGTCAAATACCTTTGCCTTATTTATCTTGCACACATGCGTCAATTACAGCAAAGTAACACAGGTTATAGCAGATCATAGTGACCAGATTTTGCCTCGTGCACAGATGTACGTGGAAAAGTAGACGGTAGAACTCAACAATATTTTGAGAGATCCATGGCCTATGTCTTGGCCATGGGCCTATGTCTTCAACGCCGACACTTCTATTCTATTCTATACACTTGAACACGTTTATTAACGTCACAAAATCATGAGCCTGTAAGTCAAAGTGATTATTTTTGGCCATTCGCTTACTAATAATAATCGGAGATGTCGTTGATATCGACCATTCACACACAATAAGCTTGCATCAAGACTTGGATTGGTACATTTATGCTGCACGAACGGCATCAAATAAAAACTTTTAGTTTCGACAACTGCTGGGAAATGTTTCGTACAGGGAAAAATACCAGGTAGGAATTCAAAACGCTTCAGCAAAAGATTTGAGCAGATGAATCATATAGTGCAAAACAAGAGAGAAATAAATATTAAGTGGACATTTGGGACTTCACACGTTACGACGTATTCATTATTTGCGACATGACTTCAACATATCAAGACATAAAAACCTCGGCCTCACAACAAGTCCCAACGTAACATTGGTTTTACGAGCAAAACAATTCCATTATGAGCAAATTCATACAAATGTACTTTTAGAATCTTCAAGAATTCCTAGCAATTATGCAACTTTCTTTGTCTTAAACTATACATGAGCAGTCAAAATCAGGCATTCCATCTTCAAATACAACAAAGTTCCTTAAACACCACGAAACTAACTTCAAAGACGAAACAAATTTCAGATGCAAGCGGCACATCTCGAGCCACAAAAGTTGTGAGAAGAGACAAGAAGAATCCTAACTGCACGGAGCAGCCGTCCTACGTAGATTACTTAATGGGTAAATACCTCATATCCTGACTGACATTACCCCATACAGGTGATATAACCCCGTTTGAGAATTACCCCCATTATTACCTCATATTATGCGTTGTACGTTAGCTCATTTGGGATAATATAACCTCGTTTGACAACCATGACAATGGGCAAACAACCAATAACTCCACGGGGTAATATAACCCCGTTCGGGAACCATGACCCTGGTGTCACACCCCAGCAAACCGAAGATGGTGAGAAAGAAACCGAAGATCGTCGGGCAGAAACCAGCAGCAGAAGAGCAGGTCGGAGACCTCACTGCAGGGAGCAGCCGCCCTCGGGGTCCTCGCCTTTGCGCATGAGCTGCTGCTGGAGTTTGCGACGCCGTTTCAACGCCTCTACGTAAACCTCTCGGTTGAACTGGCCCGCGTTCAGAGGTACGCTGTTCAAAGATAGTAAATAATTAAAAATTGTACACATTTACTGTCAGTAAATATACTATGAAAGATATTCAAATGTCCGTAAATCTGTCAGCCAATAACTGACGACTTTCAAAACTAAACCCACCAGTCAAACAGTCAAAAACAAAAATTCTCTTGCTACGTGTACTTGAACACGTACTTGTACTTGAGATCCAGCCCCAAAACAATAAAATGAGTAAATTTGAAAAGATTTTCAAAATATTCTTACCGATCACTGGAGGTTTTATAGACACAGGTAATAATTTTAAAGTCACTTTCTCAAGACTACTAAGGAAGAACATGTGTTAAAGGGTTGCCAGATGTTCAGTGCTAATGTCAAAGAAGCGAAAAATGTCGCTTGTGATAATTCGTATTGTGAGGTGACATTGTGACAACTGTCAGGAACTGTTTTCCAGAGGATATTGCGTATAATATCGACCAGTGGATATTATGTCCCCGACTACATATTGTATGTTATTGTAATCAAATAATATATCGTCAGCACCAAACTGTCAGTAAGAGGTATCTAACAAAGACGTCATGCATGTGGACAAGGCGTGGTGTGCGTGGACAAAGGCATGGTGCGTATGAACAAAGGCGTGGTGCGGGTGAACAAAGGCGTGGTGTGTGTGAATAAAGGCGTTGTGCGTGTGAACAAAGGCGTTGTGCGTGTGAACAAAGGCGTGGTGCGGGTGAACAAAGGCGTGGTGTGTGTGAATAAAGGCGTTGTGCGTGTGAACAAAGGCGTGGTGCGGGTGAACAAAGGCTTGGTGTGTGTGAATAAAGGCGTTGTGCGTGTGAACAAAGACGTGGTGTGTGAACAAAGGCTTGGTGTGTGTGTGAATAAAGGCGTTGTGCGTGTGAACAAAGGCGTTGTGCATGTGAACAAAGGCGTGGTGTGTGAACAAAGGCGTTGTGCGTGTGAACAAAGACGTGGTGTGAGAACAAAGGCGTGGTGCGTGAACAAAGGCGTGGTGCGTGTAAACAAAGGCGTGGTGCGTGTAAACAAAGGCGTGGTGCGTGTAAACAAAGGCGTGGTGCGTGTGAACAAAGGCGTGTTACGGGTGGACAAAGGCGTAGTGCATGAGGACTGACTCGTCTTTGCCAGGTCTGATCTTGCAGCGGTAGAGACCCCAGACGGGCTTGTGGTCTGAAGACCGGAACATGGGGCTACTGTCGTACTCCAGGCAGCTGATGGACGACCTCGGCGACTGTAGGCATGTAAAACGACCTTTTTAGCTAGTATTAATCCTGTCAATAGTTCAATGGCTTTAACCCTACTTGAGTACTCATGCCAATAGTTCAATCATTTAACCATACAGTGGACGCGTGCTAAAAACTGACTAGATTAGTGGCGTTTCGGTCAGTTTCGCTACGGTCGATTTTCGTACGCATGGATTATTACCTACATATGTATCCGCAGAAAAGATAAATGACACCTTGAAGAAGTAATAATAACATGACGAATGTCTCGTTCACACATCAATTGAAACGTTGTACTTCTACCAGTTCAGGACTGAGCACAAAAATGTTAATAACATGGAGAATATTGCAAAATATGAGTAATAGTAACATAATAAGGACCTTGAAAAGAATCCTGTCAGTGTAGGAGGGCACACGCTGCTTGCTGGATGAGTCGTAGCTGTCAGTGCCAGGGTCGAACTTAAACGTCGGAGCAAAGGTGATCTCGCCTTCCTCAAAATCGATCAAGGTTTCCCCTGAGAAGGAAATAACCTATGAAGTAGTATTATACAATAGAAAAATTAAAACACCGGTATTTTATTCCTAATTATCTACGGTACTTATATAATTGTAGTTAGAAATCGGCTTGTGCAAGAAGGGATAAAAATAGAGAGGATTACTCCAAAATAATTCACAATGCGATTGTCATCCTCACAGAAAATCGTACACAAATTTAGTGATGACTACGTACAACATAAACCGCTACCGATGATACTATGCCATCCAAAACATGGTTATCATCGTTAGTAGTGTTAACTGAATAGTAATATTAACTCAGCAGATGAGAGCCTTACTGCAAAAATCTTGGTACAATTTTCCTAGCTAACTAGTAATATACCCGTAACTGGCACGTGAGTAGGTACTTTAGTTGAGACATTAGTGTACCATTTACGTGGGTAACTATTTATATTATCAGTCTGCTTAAATCGCCACTTCACAAGAAATTTAAAAGCAAAGAAAATGCCAAGTAAATTCACAATATCGATGTTGAAAACGTTTCGGAGTCCAGCTCTATCGTTAGTTCGACACTCTAAAAAATGAATACAATCATTATAAACTTGTAATTAATTATAATTATAATAAATCATTTATTGGTAAGTAGTACTAATTACGAGCAGGTGCGGACCTTTCTTCCTGGCGCAGGTGAGCTGGTCCCACTGCAGCAGGTGGGGCACCGTGCCAGGCTCGTGCACGCCCCCACTCAGCTTCTCGAGGACGTGGTCGCGGTTGGCGACAAGACGGAAGTTCAGGTCACCCAGCCAGAACACGCAGTCAAAGCGCTTCGTCGCGTCTGAAATGCATCACATCAACATTTACTGAGCAAGCAATGCATTAAATAAGCTCTCATTGAACCTGCAATGCTCTGAGTGAACTCTCAATGAGCCTACAGTACATAAAATAAGCTCTCAATGAGCCTGCAATGCTTTGAGTGAACTCTCAATGAGCCTACAGTACATAAAATAAGCTCTCAATGAACCCGCAATGCTTTGAGTGAACTCTCAATGAGCCTACAGTGCATTAAATAAGCTCTCAATGAACCTGCAATGCTCTGAGTGAACTCTCAATGAGCCTACAGTGGATTAAATAAGCTCTCAATGAGCCTGCAATGCTCTGAGTGAACTCTCAATGAGCCTACAATGCATTAAATAAATACTAAAAAAGCCTGCTGCAGTGATTGTACCCGGAATGAGCCTGCACTGGTGGGTTTGCAATAAAAGGTAAAGGTAAAATGAAGCACTACTAAGAGAAGTGTGAAAAAATTCAAAGAACTGCAGCAATAATGACGAAAGTGTGATAATTTCTATTCAAATGACGCACTTATCAGTGGAGTTGATCACAGATCAGTGAGATGTGAAGAGAACGGAAATGCCAAGAAAAGTATAAAAAAGATGACAAGGTGACAGCACCTTTGTGCTTGTGTTTGACGGGTAGCGTGCGCGGCAGGTCGAGCGCGTGCGAGATGTTCTTGATGTTCTGGATGCGCTGCGCGCATTTCTCCTCGTGGGCAAACAGGTGCGAGTTTATGAATAAGAATTTCGTACCTGTAACAAATACAATTTTTCAAGTCACGTGAGTTCGATTTTCATCTAAATAGTTAAACTGTCCAGTAAACGCTTTACTCCATAGGTTTAATTCATCATACAAATAGATTTCCACAATAAAATATGATTTTCAACCAAGTAAAATAACTAAAATAAATGTTTTGGGATGGGTTATTATTGCACATTATCGAGTTGATTTGTTCATTTTTTAGGTGATAGACAAGCGCTAGACATCATATAAATCCATTATAATGATTGAACAAAACTCACCAAAAAACTGGAAAGCAATGGCGGTGGCTCCTTTTGTTTTAAAATATGTGCCTGGACGCAAGCTGTGATAGCCTTCCTCCGGAGCTGTGGAACGATCAAAACGGATTAATAACATAACATGTAGGTTTAAAGAATTACTCAACTTTATGCCGTTACAAAGCAATCCTACCCACTGGATCGTAATCATACTACTTTCGAAACAAATAAAAATAAACAAATGCTAATCAGCTTTATGAAACTCTTTGTCAGAGTCCGGCTAACATCAAATTACCAATTGAGCTATAATATTTTGGTACGAAATGCTTTGGTCACTTCAGAGGAGTATTTCGTAACACCCGTACCAACAAAACCATGACCACCTCAAATTGGTGTAAAGTTTCATTCGTGAACACAACATCCGTAGTTGCACAGTACCGGTACCTCTAAACAAGTCAGTTCTATACCCTCAGCTTAGGGTGCATCATTTTCTTTCATCACTTTCACAAGTAGGCACATTACTTTCAACGGTGTGGCGTATTAATTTCTTAAAGTCGGGGCAACACTTGCACACGTCTTGTACACTTCATTCGTCGATAGCTCAAAAATAAAGGAACCCAGATTATTTTACGCTACATTGACTTTGATGAGCGTAGACCCCCCGCTACTAGGTACACTCATTCGCTACACTTAATGCTCTTTCACGCTGAAAGGCACTCCTCGCAACTATGTACTCCCTTGCTATTATTTACACTGTTCCACTACTACGTATGTATTCCTTCGCAACATGATCCATTCCCACGCTACTGAGTACAGTACACTATCCCGCTACTAGGTACACTATCTCGCTATTATGAACGAACTCGCTTTTATATGCTACGACGTACTTGTGAAGAACCAGATGAGGTCGCGCCTGACGAAGATGTTCAGATGTAGGATGCCGAGAGCTGCGGACGTGAGCAGCACGTGTTGCTGACCTACGCAGGACTGAAGTCGAACCTGCAGGAATTGTGCATCTCAGAATGTGGTACAAATGCTATGCAGGGTTTGAAGACTGAGGAGTGAAGAATGGAATGAATGGAGTACAAGAGGGTTAAAGAAAATAGTTAGAATGCATGATGATTAGAAGGACATCGAAAATTGAGGAGTAAAGGAGAGAAACAGAATGACACCCAAATTTTTGAATGCTTGGATTAGTATTCAAGTTCAAACAAAACTCCATAAGAGATCATGGTCCATGGGAACGAATGTGTGATGATCATGTAAGAAGCTAAGTAGATTAGAAACCATAGTTATACAACTAAAATTAAATTTAAAACAGTTAAAAATAAATTCCGATTGGATAATTTCTCCATTTATGAGGAAAGTGACGACCTACCTCCCAGGCTCTTCTCTCAACGCCGGACTCTTGCGTGCCCACGACGTAGATGTGAGGAACCTCAGCCAGCTCCCGTCCCAGCTGCAGGTGGTCCAGGGCGGCAGGGGGCTCCTGTGTGAGCTTGGTATTATACACATGTATATTTTGTATGGAAGCGATATGGAAGTGATAAACAGTAATGCCAAGCTTCATCAAAAGAAGACAGTTGTCATTGCAAAAATGTGCGTTTAACAGCAGATATTTTAAGTGGACGTTGGATCTGCGCAGATGACTTGTGGCGACGAGCGTCTGGGTAGAGAAACTGTCCAATATTCACTTGTGCATTTATTTGCTGAGCCGCGATGTTTAAGAGTAGTTTATATGCAAAACCCATACAATAAAAAAGATCAAGGAGGCTCAACACTACGGCTACTCCCCACAAAAACAGGGGTGTACAACAAAAGTAAATTAACTAAACACAAAATGAATGCATGAAATAGACAAAATGCAGAAAACAGAAACAGGATGCAAAAGGAAGCAGGTAAGTAGGAACAAATTTATTTATAGTTCTAGTATATAACAGACCTAATAGAAGCAGGATCTAAGCGGTCACCCACCTTTCCGTTCATGTTCCAGGTGGCGATGAAGACGGTGATGTCGCGGTCTGGCAGGACGCTGTCCAGCTCCCGGGGCCCTAAGAGGAAGTCCAGGCCTCCATACAGGTAACTCCTGCAACACAAACCCATCTTAATACATGCTCGGACGATAACTATTATTACATTTTTAACTCGAATTGCAGCATTAAAATACGTAAATACTTGCTCACACGGTACGTATTATTAAATTGAATTGCAGCATTAAAATACGTAATTAAGCTCTGAAAAGATTGGCCTTGATACAAGTAACATGTGTAGGATAAACGCAAGTGTTATCTGTAGCTATCAATGCCAGTATGACTCGACTCGTCAGTGACATAATTACTGAGATCCAACTTCCACTATTAATTAAATTCAGTAGTATCGCTATATATGTACATGCCGGTACGACTCATTACATCATTGGTTCAATTATTCAGAAAAGATTTAGTGATACCACAGCACACAAAAGACGATCCGCTCATAGAACCGTAAGACCCAACCGTAAGAGACAACCGTAAGACAAGACCGTAAACCAAACCAGTCTACTAAGCCCACCTCGCCTACCAAGCCAAACAACCTAATAATAATTTATTCACTCCATTAATACCAAATTGCAACAATAATTTGCATTAACACACAATTTAATCAATGTGTGGTATGGTAACTAGTGGTACGGTAATTATTAATGGTGCATGCTAATGGTACATGCAGCACCATTACATTAAAATGCACTGCATCAGTACTGAAACACATACAAAATTACCATGCAATTCCTAAAAATTAGCATGCAAATCCTAAAAATTAGCATGCAAATCCTAAAAATTAGCATGCAATTCCTAAAAATTAGCATGCAAATCCTAAAAATTAGCATGCAATTCCTAAAAATTAGCATGCAAATCCTAAAAATTAGCATGCAAATCCTAAAAATTAGCATGCAAATCCTAAAAATTAGCATGCAAATCCTAAAAATTAGCATACAAATCCTAAAAATTAGCATGCAAATCCTAAAAATTAGCATACAAATCCTAAAAATTAGCATACAAATCCTAAAAATTAGTATACAAATCCTAAAAATTAGCATGCAAATCCTAAAAATTAGCATACAAATCCTAAAAATTAGCATGCAAATCCTAAAAATTAGCATACAAATCCTAAAAATTAGCATACAAATCCTAAAAATTAGCATGCAAATCCTAAAAATTAGCATTCAAATCGTAAGATACATCTTAAGATTATAGTTGGCCTAAACAAAGCACCTGGCGCGCATCTCTGAGGTGTTGATGGCACCCAAGATGGCGGCGGTGGCAGAGCTGGTGGCAGGTTCCTCATATTCTTCCTGGTCGTCCTGCAGGTCCAGACGGTCCAGCGACCCAGACGGGCTCACCAGCAGGGGACTCTGGCAGGGGGAGTCGCTGGGGGTGATCGTGCCGCTCGTACTGGCCACCATCGTGCCTGAAGTCCAGTCAATTAATTAAATGAGGTACAGGGAGTTAAATAAAAAAATATAACTCTGTACTCACTGCAGTGAGTGACAGAGAGCGCATTTTCTCGTCGACGAAAACGTGACGTCACGGACGGACAGACAGACGGACAGACGGACATGGCGAGAACAACAGCGCCTTTTTCCATAAATGAGAAAATGCGCTAAAAAGTGCTAAAATTGTTGAAATTAAATTAATATTTGCTATGCTTGCAGTGGAGCCAATTAATTAATTGAATAATAGAATTGTATCGCTGGTATTGAAAATAATTAAGCCGGCAGGATGGCCCAATTATCCTAATAAAATTAATGCTGTAAGAAAATTAACGTTACTGGTGTCATAGGTTATATTGCAGTGAACCATAACTCAGCACGCGACTATCGTTCTATACCTTATCAGCAAACCGCACTTCGTGACGTATGTGGGTCACAATTACACGTCTCGGCTCATCCTTTATAGCCTTTAATAATTAACGAACTACAAATATATCCGGGGTAAAGAGGGTAAACTTTCTGAAGTGAACCATGCAGACAGAGCTCTCCTCATGATATTATTTGAATATCAGAAACGAACAGTCAGAGTGGCAGTATAGTTTAGAAGGCTCTGCATGACCATACTGGGCACATGGAGCAGACTGATTGTTCGGGAATTGTTTGCAATAAATATTTTAAATAAGTATTGTAATCAAATAATGTCATGATAATTTGTATCATGATTATTTATAGGACAGCATGGAGTCTGACCTATGGCGGCAGCCACGCCTGGCAGAGATGCCGCGCCACCGCTGCCCCAGGACTGCGGGCGACCCGTGCGCTCTAGGCCCGCCTGCGTACATTTAATTATCATTATATTCATTATAATTACATTAATTATAATTACATTAATTATAATTATATCAATTATAATTCAATAATAACATACTGAACAAGTCCGTCTGCGGGACACCGGGTGATACACAAACTTGGTAACATTAAAATTATTGTAAAGGAATACCTAAAATGGAAATTAGTGGATATATTTATACATTACTGAGAACTATGAAAATTATTAATGAATTTTATTTGAAAATAAATTATTTATAATTTAGAGACACTACAAATTAGTGGTAAATTTTAATGAAATATTAAGACAAGGTAAGCTCATATCCACCTGAGGGAGATGAACTATTAATTAAATTAAAGAAATCCTAAACTTGATTATCGACACGATCTCAAACGGAAAAAATGAAAAACAGGACAAGAAAAAAACGAAAAAAAAATCGACATAAATCAATGAAAATTGAGAGGATATAAATCAGTGCCTGCACATAGACTATAGGGTCCCTGTATATACTGTATAAGTTATTTTCACTGTATCAAGCAATTCCAATGTCCAATAGTCACTTTCCATTGAATAGAAAATTATGCTTGCGTTCATCAACAAGGAAACTAACTAAAATAACTCCTTCAGAAAGCTGTCTTAGAAAACATGGCCTACAAATGAAAATGAAAATTTCGTAGAAAAGAACGCTAAAACGTGTCATGGTCTTTGGTCGAATTGGACGAGATTCTATAACAAGCCAAAAAATACTTTATCCAAGATACGTGCCTAATTCAAAAATACTAATAACGGAATGGGATATGAACAAATGCATTTATGTGCAATTATAATAATTAATAATTAAAATATCGTAGAATTGTTGTTAAGCATTCAAATGAAAAATGTTCACTAAATCTCAAGGTAACACCCCCGGTAATAATCAAGCCAGTTAAGTGCAGAGCAGCTACAAGCATTTTATGGAAAACCACCCAGTTAATAAGAGTTAATTTTGGAATAAGATCTGGTAAAATGCTTTTACATAATGAAAGGATTTTATACAATGGTTTTTAAAGAGATTATTTAATGATTGATGAAATGATTTAACAGAATTAAGTACCCGAGACTTTTTGTCACATATTAATTAAAAAGTTTGTAGTCCATAGAATGAGTCCATCTTAATGAAATAATTAACAATTAAATTAATTATAATTAAATTATTAATTAACAAGTGCATATGGTGCACATGCACTCAACTCAAGTGCACGCATGCATTTCAAGTGACAGAACGAACCGAATAAACGTTCATCTGAAGAGTAGGCATTCTATTTAATAATTTTACTGAATTTGAATTTCATAAAATCCTAAGTGCCTCTGTATAAATATACTTGTCTAGTATAAATCGTGTAGGTGACATAAGTTCTTTATTAGTGAAGCAGAGACCTTATTTTGAAACGTGATTAAACTCACTTGGCTCAAAGATGACTTCGAGCGATAAAGTGCCTCAGAAATCGACTTTAATCAAGATCCAACCAATAAGTTGTTTACTCTTCAAATCAAGATTATCTTAAGTGAGTGCAACGTTCGTTTGATAAATTTTTCACTAACTCTCATACCAGTGAGGCTGGAGACAATCATTGAACAAATATTTCGTCACAAACCTTTTTATTTCTCAGTACAGAAGGCATTTCTTGGCCAGACGCAGGTAAGGCGGCGCTGCTTTGCTGACCAGTACTGGGCGGTGAACCCATACCAGGTTGGGGCTCGGGAGCGATGCCATTAACTTTCTTATGAAGAAACAGTTGAGCATTTCTGTTTCTGTTGACCCGATCTTTGCGATTGGGTCGTGACTCTTTAGGTCGTAACTTAACTTCCCATTCATTGGTGTTATCTTCAAGAGATAAAAGGCTGCCATGCTTGGCAGACTGAGCGTCGGAGGTAACAGGATCTCGTGCCGTGACCGGGGGAGACGAGCTGCAACGTACAGCGCGTCTCTTTGCCGGTGACGTGACAGTGTCGGGCTTTGGTCTATGCTTCGGGGAAAATGTTATATCGTTAATACTAGATTTTTCTGACTTATTATCATGACTCGAACTTCTGGAGCTCTCGTCGTTGAGTGCGGAGCTGAAACAAGACATAACAGAATCCTGAGAGTTCCCTGAAGATGAAGAACCTAAAGCCCTATGCACCACAGTCGCTCGTCCCGATGAATTGGAAGATACTAGAGAACTTTGAATTGAAGCTGATGCACATGCAGATGAACTTAAAGATTGGTCAGATGAAGCCAGTTCTTTAGAAGACGATATGCTGATCGAGGCCTCGCACGTCTGAGTATTCGCAGTGCTGCTGATATGCCTACGCGAGTCACGAAAAGCTAAGCTCCTTGACACCGAAGGGCTCGGCTGCGTACAGGCACAGCGGTCAAGTTGGGCCATCAGCAATGGCAGACTAGCCGACGACGAGCTGGCTGACTTCAGAGGACTGGCAGACTTGGACGGAGTGCTGTTGCAGGTAGAGCCAGAGCTGTTCTGGCAGGCAGAAGGAGTGCTGTTCGAGCTATTCTGACTGACAGAGGCAGCGCTGTCAGCCTCACTCTGAGGGGAGCTTGTGTCCAGAGACACGCTGGACGAGTTCTCCCTGCTGGAGTGAACTGAACTGCTTGGAGAAACGCTGCCTCCTCGCAGCCGTTGCAAAGTCTCACCAAGACCTTTCTTCTTCTTGCGTAATTTAGTTTTCTTCTCACTAAAATTAAATTTAGTTTGGCCAGTAGTAACAGGAAACTCGTTATAAGCTAAGGGAGATTTAGGAAGCAAAACCAGTTGATCACCATTAATATCGGACACAATAAACCTGCCATTGAGCCCAGAACCACACAAGTTAGATGCAAGAAAAGCTTTGTCTTTCCTGGGTGAGCATTTATCTTTGTTGAAGTGCGAGCGTGGAAGAGGAACTGGGGGATAGGAAACAGGCATGTTTGAGGGGGGAATAGCCCCAGCCCTGGTGGAACTGTTGCGATAACTGCCACTCTGAGGGTAGGGGCCACTCTGAGGGTAGGTGCCACTCTGAGGGGAGGCGCCACTTGCCACATTGAGGGAGCCAGGACTGCCTGACGCAGGCGGTGAAGATGACAGGACGGGGCTGCATGACCGAGCTGGACTCACCGAGCCCGGCGTGTGGCGACCTCCCTGTACACGCGTGTTAATAGCTAATGTGTAGTAACTAACAAGACTTAACACTGAACTAGCATCAATGCTAACCTAAGATAACTAACGTGAAACTAAGTTGTAATAACTGGCATGCACTTGAGTATTATAACTGGAGCAAAAAGAATAAACTTAACTAATGGGCCGCTAAAGTGTAATAAATAGGACCAGCCTATTAAATAATGACTGGAAAAATAAATCATGGATAAAACACAGCCACTACGCACGTACACCAAAATGGGGCAAAACACTGCAATAGTAGTACTATAATTATTGAGAAACAGTTACGGAAAAAGATTCTCAGCAGATAACATTTCTTTATGTTTGTCTTGCTGGTGAAACTATAATTAGACTCTTAAGAAGAGAAATCCAGAAATTATTTCCGTATTTCTGAATTGACTATCACCGCACCCAAGCAGGTGAAGAGAAATAGTGAAATTTTCAATAGGTTTAAAAAAAAACAACTCCTGTGCTCTACATCAGCACACTAATACTGATATTTTTTTACGTTCAGCTTCTCGGGTTAATATTAGTAGGTACCTATTGTTATTTTAGTTTCTATTAATATTTAAGTGGATTAGGCTATGTCTGATCAATAGACACCCAGAAAGTCTGTGGTCCCACTTATACACATACCTCTTCAAGCGCGGTACCGGCGTTGGCAGGGACCACACAGAGGTTGTGTACCGCAGAGAAGGCTTCACTGAGCATGTTCAGTGAGCTCGAGCGCAGCAGCTGAGTGGGCACTGTGAGCTCTTTTGCTGAGCCGGGGGCGGCGGTGGCATAACTCCCACTCAGTCGACGTCTGCTGCTCTGCCTCCTGCTGGAGTCTGTGGAGTAATGAAGGAGTCAGTCAATGAAGTCTTGGCGCAATGCTTGCTGATGGAGTCTGAGGAGTAATGAAGAGTCAGTCCATTCTCAATATTGAGTCATTCAACATTGTCTTGGCGTAACGCTGGCTGCTGGAGTCTGTGAAGTAATGAATGAGTCAGTCAACAACATCATGCAACCAGGATGTTAAATTTAAAAATATATATCATTAAAAATAATATTGTTAAAATATACACGTATTCCTAAATTAATAATCACTGAAACAATATCTGGGGTTATATCCAAAAAGGAAAAGGGGCAAAACAATACACAAAATTGTGCCGGAAAAAACAATTTTGATAGCAATGAAATTAGTGAATTAATTGTAAAGTTTCTGATGACGGAACTGTAGGATTATTAGGAAACATAATTTGCACTTCCAAAGGATTTTTTGGAGACAATTCAATGTTGGAGGCTCAATTTAGGTCCTTGTTGTGAACTAGTCAGATGCAAGTTTCTTCCCAGTGCTGAAAGAGAAACATAAAGATGTTCTGACCTGAAGTGTGGTCAGCCTTTGACTCGCTGAGTCGTATGACAGGAGAGTGGCGGTCTGGAGAAGCATGTGCGCTGTTGCTTGTGCGGCCCAGGAAACGTCGGATGCTGCCGATGTGTCGGTTCAACAACCCAGTTGACTCCAACTCTGGATCACAGTTTAATAATCAGAACATCAACTAAGAAGAAAAAAAAATTTAGTTTAGTTGAAGAGAACCAAATAATTCAAGGGAATCTACTGTCTAAAATTATCAATTAAATCCAGACAATATTGCTTTCACACATGAAACAATTTTGGCACAAATGTTTTGGCCATCATTCACAAACAAAACACAGTTAAAATCAGCAGCAAATTTCATGCAATGATAAGTTAAACTCAAATCAAATGAATTTCAAATCCTTTTTGTAATAATAATGCAAAATGAAAAAAAAATGAATAAGCTTAATATAAAAAATTTACACTGGAAATTGTGCTCTGTAGAACATGTAATGTTCTTGCTTACATGAAGCACATCCCACACCAGCATCCAGCACAACACAAAAAAATTTTCATGCCACAAACAATAACTTTTCAGTGCATAATTCCTAATTTTACCCTAAAAAATAATTACTATGAAAAATGATTAAAACGGTATGCATAAAAAAAATGGTATTTGAAAGTTAAAGTCGTTCAAGAAGTCTATAATGCATCCATATACAATACATTATGAGCTTTCATGATTGATAAGTTGTATTTTCAAAAAATTGATTATAAAAGTAATGAAACCTTTTAGTATTTATAATTGCAATATCCATTCCCTATCAATAAATATGGATAATTTTTCATTATTTATAATCATTACTGTGTATATATAAAGTTTGTGTGATACAACCAGAACTACAAGTGTTACATGCACACATTAGATGGTGTTTGCTTCATGGCTAGGAAAGTTGTGCTCATACGGTATATAAATAAGAGAACATGTCGATTACAAAAAATAATTTCATAACTTGAGAAGAATAATTTGAAATGTGGCTAAAGTAAGATAGGTAATTGGAAGGGCCCTGTTTTTGGTGAAACAAAATAAGTTTTCTTGGCAAGTGTCATCTTTTGCTATTACTAGTAGAATTTTAGCAATAAATGCAAAGAAAGATAAATAGGTATACTACCTGTAGCTCTACTGCAGTTGAGATGAGCATAATCAACTAAATCCCCAAGGCTGTGAACACCAGGAAATGACAGCTGGTCCTTGTTCTCACATTTGTTTTCATTAATTATCTTGTCAAAGGAAGTTTTCTTAGCAGCTTTTGCACTCAGTGAAGCTATACTGTGAGAGTTGCTGTAGCTCTCACTGCTTGTCTCCATATCAAAACTCTCATCAAAACTGGCCAAAGGAGCATTGCTTAGTCTTGAGTTTTGTCCTGAAATCTTGGGGAACACCAAGTTTGGGTCTGGCTCTTCAAGAAAAAATTTCACGGATGAACTTTCTTTCCTAAAATTTTCAGATCTCTCATTTTTACTGATAGTAGCGCTAAATGTTGCATCATTTATTTGTTCACTGGCATAACCAGACTCTAGCTGAGCCCCTGCTTTGTGCTGATGAAGCTCCACATGTCCACAAACCATTTGTTCCGAAGATGCTGATTCCATTACAGTTTCAGTGGAAACAAAATTTGAGCTCAGTGACTTATTTGTGGGAATCAAAACTTTTGTACTGATGACATTTTTGGTTGCGAGCATCTCAGGAGTAGTTTTAAAATTTGAACGAGGAGGTTTGATTGGAGGATCATGGGCATTGCTGCGGTGAGAAGTGCAAGCAGTCTTGGCCAAGGTGAGGGAGGAGGGAGGGAGTGCAGGGTTTGTGAACACACAAGCTGTACAAATAAATTCATTCAATGAATAAACTAATCAGATTAGGTAGTTCCATTTCATACAACCAATAAAGAACATGCAACATGACTTTTATTGAATTGTTATAAATCAATGAAAATTGTCATGTGGCAACCTCAAGATTGTAAGAAAACATTTTATTAACAATTTATAAACACACTTAGTATATGGTTAAAAAAGAACACCAATAAAACAAACAACATTTTTTGTTTGCAGCATTAAAAACACAACACATGGTTATGTACCTATGTGTACACTGTTCAACAATATACTTATGAACTGGTCAATATGAAAAGATAAAGGACAAACTTGATCAATAAAAAATTTGACGTGATACTGGGCAACACAAAATTTCATCGAGTGGATGAAATATGATGGCCTAAATAAAAATAGCAGTTACTTTCAAATCACTATTCTGTGTGAACATTAAATAATATTGTCCACAAGCATCATGAGATAATAACAATCTTGATTAGGCTGGTATAGGTATATGGCTGAATAAACTTATTTGTTGTTGTTATTATGGGGATAATTTACTTTTAAGGACTAACAATCAAGGTAAAGAGTACCTACCTACAATGGCAGTCTTTTTGTTTTGAAACATTGTTAAAAATGACTACCATGCTACTTCAAAACCTGCTTATTTCAACTAAATAAAAGCAAGTCTAAGTTTATACTGCAATCAACCATTAATACATTCACATACCTCATACAATAAAGATATAAATCGTGGACAAAATTTGATGCAAGATCACAAAAATAATGAAAATATCACAAAATTGTTGAGCAAGATCACAAAAATAATGAAACAATCACAACATTTTTGAGAACATTACTAAGATAATAACAAATCACTTCACCTTTAGGTTTGGGAGCTTTATTCTGTGAGCTGCCAGTAAATTGAGAGAAGGTATTCTCTGATTCTGAGATGTTGCCCGTGCTGCTAGAGAGGCTTCGAGTCTTGGCAAGACGAGCTAAGCCAACTTTGTTAGGTCGACACGCAGAGCTAGAAAATGCCTTTAATGATGTAAAATTCTGTGTTAATTATTCATGGTT
This sequence comes from Hyalella azteca, assembly GCF_000764305.2. NCBI lineage: Eukaryota > Metazoa > Arthropoda > Malacostraca > Amphipoda > Hyalellidae > Hyalella > Hyalella azteca. The sequence continues at coordinate 226,155 of NW_025946489.1, forward strand.
ACGTTTTTTCAAGAAAATAGAATTTGTCCAAGCATACCAGCTTGCAGCATAAGTATATTTTAGGATTCATACTATACTATTCAATTGATGATTATTATCAACACTTATGAAAAAAATATTTCAAAAAAACAAGAAAAAGCATGTTTATTGACAACATTTTAGAAAAATGGCTCCATGAGTTAAAGTACAGGCATAACAATGTACACATCGTACATTGGTAAATATGATAATAAAGTATATACGTACAAGTCAAAATAAGTGACATACCTCCTTCGTCCATCTCGCATGGACTGGGAAGTTTCTTTCCTCTTACGGAGTGGAGAATCCATTTATAATGAAGAAAAAAATTATTGTCTTTTAAATATTTCTGAGAGTCTGGCTCAAAAATTTAGTAAATTAATAATCTCTATGATAGGTATATCAAGCATTGGTTGCACTGAGTTGCTGCCCACCTACCCAACCAGGCTGGGTTATTTAACATAAAAAACTTGGGTTAAAAAAAAATAAGAGTAAAAAGTGAGCTTTAAAGAAAACTTAAGAATGCATCAAAATGATCTAATGTTTGAATTTCAGAATGCAATAATATTGGATAGAAGCTATCAAAAATAAATCTATTAAGCATTCTTGAGCAAATTCAGACATCCCATACATGAATGGTGCAAGCCTCCAAAAAAATTTGTCATTGATTAGAGTCCTAAAACATTCCCACCCATTCAAAGTTACTGAAGCATTACTTGGTCCCCTAACTTGCTCTAGTCATTCAAGACCTATCCCAATAACATGAAATTAAATAATTGACCACCAGATATCTCCTTAATATCAAAGTAGTACATTCTGAGATTTTTGTAATTTTGTCTAATTTCTAGTCACTTATTAAGCAATTTATGAACACCATTGATAGAGAAATAAACTTCACAGAGAAATAAACACACTTCAAAGTACATGCTTGTTAGTGATTTCGGTCCTGTCTTACCCCATCTGACTATATATGCTTTAAAAGATTATTACTTCAGGGTTGATATTATTTTTGTGTTAACCAACTCAAAAGTCCATTAAACAAGTCACAAGAAAAATTAGTCATTACGGTAATAAAAGCCTACAGTCATGACTGTGGAATAAGGGGAGCAAAGTACTAACTACAATTTTGTCTGCTAGGTATGGTACCTATGTCATTTAGCCACTTCATATTTTGGCTCTTGGAAAGGACTCAAGTCTTAAAAGACTTGACAAAAGAAAGGCTGGTAATGAAAAAAGAAGATAAAACGCTCTAGGTATGTAAGTAATTTTTAGAATACTAGGTTTTTTAAGAACATGTGATTTTTTTAATTTTGCACAATTTAGCTTCCTATCTAAAAAGCAACTAGCAATACAATACGGTACTGACAATTTTGTCAGTAGGTACCGTACAACACCTTACCGTATCACTTAGAATAGTGAAAGTCTTAAGGTTTGGCACAAATTCTAAAGTGATTAGTTGAATTATTCCATAATTATGAAGAAGAAACTGGAACAGCTTTTCAATAAGCTTGGGCTATTTGAGTTTTAATAAATGAGAAACAGCAGGAAACTGGATTAATTGTTTCAATACATATTTTTTCCATTAATTTGTAGTCTCTGACAGAGATCTGTCACTGTTTTATTAGTAGTGATACATCAAGTTAATGATGTATCATTTAGTTTAAAAAATTGACAATTAATTAATTGACTAAAAGTTACCTATGGCAAATGTAATAATAGAAGTTGATACTCTATGGCATCAAATGTTTAATAATCAACATAAACAATAAAGGTACCGGTACGGTACTTTAAAGATATGTATGAACAATAAAAGTGAAAGAAGTAATGAAACCCCTATTAAACATTTAGCCTGGGTTTTTAATAAAATCCAGGTGGGTTGGGCAATTTAAAAAACATTTTTTTTTCAACCCTGAGTTCAATAAGCAAGAAATTCTAATAATGCTTGAACTCCCAACACTGCCTATAATGGTTAGCTGCCAGAATCAGTAAGTGATCACAAGCTAATGTATGTTAATTGAATAAATAATTCCTACATTGGATTTTTATATACTGAAATTGATGTAAAAATAAACTGGAGACCATTAAGATACAAATTTGGTAAATTTTTTGAAGGAAATAGGCTAGATATTAGCAGAGAAGTCAATAGGGATTTTAAAGAAAAATTAAATTGATAGAAGTATTCTGTGGTTATGATAGACTCAATAATAATGGATAAGATATAATAATGGATAAGATATACCTAATAATTTGACATTAGGTTCAAAACATTTTCTGAATCTGCCATAAATCAAGTACGGAAAATTATAACTTCTCAAGCTAAAATAAAGAGTTCTTCAAATGTTTTAGCACTTCATATCTAAGATTGTAAAAATTCTACTTTTTATACAATAGGTATTCTAACTTCAATAAAGGCGTGGAACATATCTTCACCGGCCACCCTATGTGCCACAATTAGAGCTTTTATGCCATTTGTGAAACAGCAAGATTTCTGTTCTCTTACACCTTATCTAATGGTAAGAAAAATGCATGGTTGGGCCAGAAGACTCAAAATATTGATGGAAGCACAAGATATGTAGGTATATGTATTGAAAATTTGCCATTTTGGAGCTGCAAGATTTCTGTAATAGGTAGGAAAACTGCAATCCTGGTAGCCATCATGCCTGACTACTACACAGTAAAGTAGGGCTTTACATAGGTTGAGAACACCAACTTCATTGCCCAAAAGATGCCAAGGTACAATCGAGTCTGATGGTGGTGACAAATAATATTTTTCTATAGATCAAAATTTATGATCAATGAGGAAGCCAACGTGCACAATCATTATAGCCAACATGCAATTATTGGCATTGACATATGGGCATTACAATTGCTATGGCCAACACGCAATGACTGGCATGGACATACAGGAATTATGATTTTTACAGCCAATGTGCAATGGTTGGCCATTGGCATGGAGTGGACAAACGTGCATTGCGGTTGTTGCAGCCATGAGCCGACGTGGGATGATCAGCATGGACATAAGGAGGGCATTACGATCATTACAGACCAAAACACAATGATTGGCACTGACAAACACGCAATTACAATTGCTCAACAAACAGTCAAATGAGAAAGAGATACACCCAATGATGTCATTGATTGCTTTATTTAACATTTGTGATTGATCATGGACACCAATTCAAAGTCAAGATGGCTGCTGGAGAGCTTTGAAGGGTGCTGATATCTTGTGCTAAAAGGCCTTACTAATCCTATACAGCTTGGCCTGACTGCATCATTCAGAAACCAATTTGTAATATTCAAAAAGATGTTTTTTTGAAATTGTGGGTACTGGGTAGAAACAATCATTATGCATCATATGGCAAGTTGTTTAAAAAATTGCAGATAAAAATAGCCTGTTTTACCTATATTTTACAGAAGAAATTGATAAAAGGCCGTAGGAACATGCAACAGGTGGACAGGGTGCATACAGGTATTTAGAAGAAAATAATATACGTTTAAAAATTACTTTTTAAAAAATATACATTTAAAAATTACTTTTTAAAGACAACACTTCCAAAGAATCCAGTATCTCCAATCTTACAGATGTACAATGAATTTCTCATCTAATTTTCGAAAATTAAAA